>NC_136068.1:1449584097-1449599097 GCF_964261635.1 Lissotriton helveticus
ATCGGAGGGGCTGAAAGGCAGGTGCATTCCCGGGCCCCTGGGAGCCCGGGCGGGCGGGCCCCTGGTGCTGCCTTCACCGTCTCAGCATCGCCGGGCCTCACGGAGGTGTGCCTGAGCAAACTCGGAGGAAAAGGACCATCGGCAAGGGGATGAGAGGCAGGAGCGTACCCGGGCCCCTGGAGGCCCCAGCAGGCAGGCCCCGGGTCTGCCTTCCCCTGATTCAGAAACACCGGACCTCACGGAGGTCTGTCTGAGCCTCTCCCTAGTAATCCGGAGGAAAATTACCCCCCTTTCTTGTAATCCGTGCACTCGAGGTGACGGTGGGTGTGAGAAGTTGGCCTGATATGCAGTGCTCACTATTCTAGTGATCACTATGTCTCAGTTCAAACAACCCTTATTGATGATTGGTTGTAAGTCAACCTTATAGACCAGCTATCCTAGTAGCATGGATACGAGCAGTCTAAGGCTAAGACTCTAGAGGGCGTGTTAAGCCAGCTGTTTTACCATCACATTACCCCTTGAACACCAAGTGAAAGGACACCACACAAGTTGTTATCAAAAATAAAGTGTATTTATTTATAACAGGACTGCCCTGGCTCTTTATGAGACAGGGAGCTAAGCACACAACAAAACTCTTAAAGAAACACTGAAAGTCGCACAATTTACAAAGATGCCCGAGGGGCACGAAAAACCATATACTATGAAAGTGGAATGCGAAATTACTAGCAGGTAAGTAATACTTTTCTAGACTTTAGAATCGCTAGGCCTACAATACTAAACACTTAGGTTAGGAGCAGGAGGCCTGTGGACGTCGTGTGCAGAGTGGGAACTCTCACGCGTAAGGCGGGAAAAAGTCTATGGATGCTAGTAATTGCAAAGTTACTGTTCTCGGGCGAACCCGACTAGGTGGGTCGAAAACGGGAGTGGATCCGAACACTTAGGGTGTTGGACTATGCTGGAGCACCGGAGTACTCAGGTTACCTAGCCCAGGGGCTGCGGCTGCATAGGGTTGAAGTTGCGTCGGAAACCCTCGTTGAAGAACCAGGAGCCTGAAGAAGAAGTTGCTGGCAGGCGGCCAGTGAAGAGAGTTTGTGGTGATCCAAGCCTGGATCAGGGAAGAAGAAACCTGTAAGCAGAGGGGACCAAGTTCTGAATCACTAGCCAGTGATTTGAGTGGGCACCAGGATGGCACCGGACGAAGTCACCTCAGCCAGGTGAGTGGGCGCTGCTGGGCTCTGCAGTCTCTCAGACCAGGAGGCGTTGTCGGCGACCAGGATGGAGGTGCGAGCTGTCCCACGAAGGTAGTTGCTGTCGACGTCGCTGGACCCAGGATTGGGCAACAAGTCTTGGCAAATGCAAGGCCCACGCGGTGGACCTAAAATGGCGTCTTGAGTGGACCAGGAGGGTCCAGTGTGCTCCTCTTTTGGAGGGGAGCAAGGGCTAGTCTGGAGCAACCAGACCAGCAGTGGTTGTCGTTGTGGAGCGTCGTGAGAGGGCCACTAGCCAACGGGCAAGCGACCTGGACAACGCGGTGAGCAGCAAAAAGCAGAAGGGCCCCACGCAGATCTCGTGGATGCAGGGGGGCTGAACTTCGGTGCTGGAGCTGCTCAGGGTCGGGGCTTCTCTTACCCCAAAGCACTCAGTCGAGGGTCACTCGGTGGTCGTGCTGGACAAGCGTCGTGCAGTTCTGAAGATGGCCGGTCCCTCGAGGTCTCGTCGCACCCACGGATCACAGCTGGGCTGATGATGTAGGTTGAGGTCAGAGGTGCCAGGGAAGCCGGTTCTCGTTGTGCTGGAGCAGTCTTGATCCGAAGGAGAGACTGGCAACAAACCGCGATGCTTGGTTGGTGCCTGCTGCTGCAGGGTGACTACTCCTTAGTCACAAGGGAGAATCTTGGGAAGAAGTCTTGAGTTCCTTTCGTGGAAAGTAGTTTCAGGATTCAAAGATGATCTGCTTTGGAAGGGGGCCAGTTCCTACCTTTATCCTGCAAAAAGGGGCTGGCACGCGACTAAGTCCTGCCATATGGGTGGGACCAGGAGGGGGGTGGTTACACCCCTTTCCTTTGGCGGGCTTTCCCCAGCTCAGGGTCTGGTGTGCCCCTGGAACTGGTTCAAGCCGGCCTATGCACAGTGAGCACCGGGGTGCCACTTGCAGTCACCTTCCTCTGAAGCCCTGCCTACCTAGAATACACAAAACCCTGTCTGGGACGGTGCTGGCACCGCCCCTGGCAGGAAACCCTTTGTCCTTGCCTCCTGCTCTGGGAGGACTCCCAGCAGCAGGAGGGCAGACTTGTGTCTCGGTGGCAGCATCCATTTTGTGGAGCTAAGGCTCTGTTTGACTTTAACCGGGGTTATAGGTTACATACATGTCGTGTCCCTCTAGAAGGGTGGAATGCTAACCCCGTCGCCAGAATTGGCGAGGGGTTAGTATTCCAATTCGTATGACACCTTACTCGACATGTTTTGATAAAGCGATACCAGAGTTGGCATATAACCGCGAGGATTATAATGCACTTAAGAGTATATGGTATGCGATATCATGGAAACGGCTAAGGGATAGATCCCGAAAGCCGCAGACAGGCTCAGCTCATGCCAGAGCACCATCTCACACGATTCCAAGCACTCTGCCTTCAGGATTGTCAAGGCCTGCCATAGGAGTGACTGATAGGAGATCTGTGTGTCCATTTAGGTTTAGATATAGGAATACTATATCTACAGCAGAGGGTGAGTACACCACTCTGCCCCAGCTGTCAAGCAGCCAGTTGTGTCTGATTTAGTTAGTCCACCCAGGGGTGGCATAATACATGCTGCAGCCCCTGGGAGACTTCTGGGTGCACCTCAGCCCTGGGTACAGGGACTTGGAAAGGGCCCAGTGCCAATTCAGTACCTGGGTACAATTTGGAGTAGAGAGAACAGCTAGGCTGTGGGTCTGATTAGCAGGCCCACAGCCAGGGAAAGTCGTAAACCAGTGAAGCAAAAAGCAAAAATCTGGGTGATCATAGGATTGCAGACCCTACTCTCCTACATGACCCCCCCCAAACTTTGGGACAATAAACTAACCTTGACCAGGTGAGTCTTCTTGCTCTAAGTGGAAATACCTGGAGAGCCCATCAGCATTGCCATGATCAGTACCAGGTCTGTGCTCCACTGTAAAATCCATCCCCTGTAGGGAAATGGACCACCTAAGTAGTTTGGGGTTTTCACCCTTCATCTGACTTAGCCATAAGAGGGGCTTGTGGTCGGTCTGAACTGTGAAGTGAGTTCCAAACAAGTAGGACCTCAGCTTCTTCAGGGCCCAAACCACAGCAAAGGCCTCCCTCTCAATAGCTGACCAATTTTTCTCTCTGGGGGTCAGCCTTCTGCTAATAAAAGCAATGGGCTGGTCGTTACCATCAAAATTCAGTTGAGATAGAACAGCTCCCACACCCAACTCAGAAGCATCTGTTTGGACAATGAATGGCTTGGAGTAGTCTGGACTCTTTAGGATAGGTGCTGTGCACATGGCCTGCTTTAGGTCATTGAATGCCTTTTGACAGCCTTCTGTCCACTGAACTTTCTTTGGCATCTTCTTACTTGTCAGGTCATTAAGGGGGGTCACTATGGACCCATAATTTCTGACAAACTTCCTATAGTAACCAGTCAGGCCCAAGAAAGCTCGAACCTGAGTCTGGGTGATTGGAGGAGCCCAGTCCTTGATGGCCTGTATTTTACTCTCCAATGGCTGAACCTGGCCTCCACCTACAAGGTGGCCCAGGTATACAACCTGTGTCTGCCCTATCTGGCACTTAGTGGCCTTAATAGTGAGGCCTGCCTTTTGCAGGGCCTCTAACACTTTCCTCAGGTGGACCAGGTGATCCTCCCATGTGGAGCTAAAGACAGCAATATCGTCAAGATAAGCTGCACAGAAGTCATCCAACCCAGTGAGAACTTGATTCACCAACCTTTGGAAGGTGGCAGGTGCATTTTTCAAACCAAAGGGCATTACCACAAATTGATAATGCCCACCAGGGGTAGAAAATGCTGTCTTGGGCTTGGCATCCTCAGCTAACCTGATTTGCCAATACCCAGCTGTCAGGTCAAATGTACTTAAGTAGTTGGCAGAAGCCAATCTATCTATAAGTTCATCTGCTCTTGGTATTGGGTGGGCATCAGTCTTAGTGACTGCATTGAGTCCTCTGTAGTCTACGCAAAACCTCATCTCTTTCTTACCACCCTGGGTGTGAGGCTTTGGCACTAGAACTACTGGGCTAGCCCAAGGGCTATCTGAGGGCTCAATGACTCCCAGCTCCAACATTTTCTGCACTTCAGTTTTGATGCAGTTTCTAACATGATCAGGCTGTCTGTAGATTTTACTCTTGACAGGCAGACTGTCCCCAGTGTCAACCTCATGGGTACACCAATCAGTTTGGCTGGGTGTCAGAGAGAACATATGTCTAAAGGATTGCAGAACTTGTCTACAATCCTGTTGCTGATGTTCAGAGAGGCTGCCACAAAAGACAACACCATCTACTGATCCATCATCAGGATTCTGAGTGAGCAGGTCTGGGAGAGGGTCACTCTCTTCCTCCTGTCCCTCATCTGTGGCCATGAGCAAGCTCATGTCCTTCCTGTCGACATATGCTTTGAGCCTATTCACATGGAGCACTCTGAGAGGGCTCCTGGGAGTTCCAAGGTCCACCAGGTAGGTGACCTCTCCCTTTTGCTCAATGATGGTGTGGGGCCCAGACCATTTGTCTTTGAGTGCTGCTGGGGCCACTGGCTCCAGCACCCACACCTTCTGTCCAGGCTAGTACACAGTCAGGACAGCCTTCTGGTCATGCCAAGCTTTTTGGAGTTCTTGGCTGGCCTCTAGGTTTTTGGATGCCTTCTCCATGTATTCAGCCATCCTGGAGCGGAGACCAAGTACATAGTCCACTATGTTGGTTGCAGGCTTTTTGAGAGGTCTCTCCCATCCTTCCTTCACCAAACACAGGGGTCCTCTTACAGGATGCCCATACAGAAGTTCAAAAGGGCTGTAGCCAACCTCCTTCTGTGGGACCTCTCTGTAAGCAAACAAGAGGCAGGGGATCAGGACATCCCATCTTCTCCTAAGAGTTTCAGGTAGTCCATGAATCATCCCTTTGAGGGTCATGTTGAATCTCTCAACAAGCCCATTGCATTGTGGGTGATAGGGTGTGGTGAACTTGTAGTTCACACCACACTCCTTCCACATTGCAGTCAGATATCCTGACATGAAGTTTGCACCCCTGTCAGAAACGACCTCCTTAGGGAAGCCCACTCTGAAGAACACTCCAACTAGGGCCCTTGCCACTACAGGTGCTGTAGTGGTCCTAAGTGGAATAGCTTCAGGATACCTGGTGGCATGGTCCACCACCACCAGTATAAACTTGTGCCCTGATGCTGTCTGGGGTTCCATTGGATCAACAATGTCAATCCCCACTCTTTCAAAGGGAACCCCCACCACAGGTAGTGGTATGAGGGGGGCCTTTGTTGTGCCACCTGACTTACCACTGGCTTGGCAAGTGACACAGGAGCGACAAAACTCCTTGGTATTCTCATTCATGTGGGGCCAGTGAAAGTGTGAGACAAGCCTGTCCCAAGTCTTTGTCTGACCTAAGTGACCTGCAAGGGGAATCTCATGGGCCAAGGTGAGAAGGAAACCTCTCAGAGACAAGAGGATGACCAGCCTCCTGGTTGCACCAGGCTTGGGGTCTCTTGACTCAGAGTACAGGAGTCCATCTTCCCAGTATACCCTGTGGGCAACTGTGGCATTCCCTGCAGCCTCAGCAGCAGCCTGCTGTCTGAGGGGTTCAAGGGAAGGGCAGTCTAACTGTGCCTTCCCCAGGTCTTCTCTGGAGGGTCGCCCTGAGCCCAGAAACTCAACTTGATCAAGTTCAAGCTCTTTAGGCTCTGTTTCCCTCAGCTCTCTCAGATCATCCTCCTCAGAGACTTGATCCTCAACCTGGGGCAAGGGGGAAGGCAAAGCCTTAACCCTACTGCTCTTCTTCTTGGAAGGTGTCTGGTCCATTCTTCCAGGATCCAGCACCTGTTCAGTGGGGCATCTTCTGGCCTGTGACCTAGTCACAGCAAGCACATGTGCTGGCAAGCCTAACATTTCCATGTGAGTCCTCTGCTCCACTTCTGACCATAGGGATGACTCCAAATCATTGCCCAACAAACAATCCACTGGGAGGTCTGACATAACCACAACTTTCTTTTGGCCACTTACCCCTCCCCAGGAGAAAGCAACAATCGCCATACTATGACTGGTAGTGACGTTGCTGGCATTGGTCACCAGGAAATCTGTACCTGGCATGATCTGTCCAGGGTCCACAAAGTTAGGTGTCACCATGGTGACACTGGCACAAGTGTCCCTATAGGCCTGAGCCATTTTGCCATTTATCAAAGGTGTCTGCCTGTATTTGCCCAAAGTATTGGGACTTACTTCAGGGGACATATCCATATCCCCTGTACAGACAAGGACAGCCTGAGTGAGTGTGCCAACTAAGTTGTCAGACCCCTCAGTTCCCAAGGTTAACCCAACTAATGCCTTGGGAGGTACACTACCACTACTGACTGTACTAGGGGGTGCAGTTGCCTTAGGGGCTGTAGTGGTAGGAGTTTGTCCTCCTCTTTTGGTGCACTCACTAAACCAGTGAGACTTACTTTTACAGTACTGGCACCACCTTTTTGACTGGCCTTCTTGAGTCTTCTTCTTCTGGGAAGCCTGACCCCCACCCTCTTTGGTTTGTTGGGGACCTGGTGAAGACTTCTGGTCATTTTGTTCATTCTTAGTATTACCCTTCTGGTCTGCTTTCTTCTGACCACCCTGGTTCTGGTTCTGGTTCTGCTTGATCCTTGTTCTGACCCATTTGTCTGCCTTCTTTCCCAATTCTTGGGGAGAGGTCAGATCTGAATCAACAAGGTGCTGGTGCAACAACTGGTTCTGACAATTATTTAAAATTTGTTCTCTCATCATCAGATTATACAATCCTGTGTAATCAGTAACCTTGCTACCCAGCAACCAGCCCTCCAAAGCCTTAGTGGCACAATCCACAAAGTCAGACCAGTCCTGAGACTGAGTTTTCTGGGTGTCTCTGAACAGCAACCTGTACTGCTCAGTGGTTAAACCAAACCCATCAACCAGTGTATTTTTCAGGACCTGGTAATTGTTAGCATCCTCTACTCTTGTAGTGAGGAGCTTATCTCTACCTTTACCATCAAAGGAGAGCCACAGTATAGCTGCCCACTGACTCTGGGGAATGCACTGCACAGTGCAGGCCCTCTCCAAAGCAGCCATCCATTTCTGGATGTCATCCCCTTGTTTAAAGGGGGGCACTATCTTTGTCAGGTGTTTAGTATCTAAACCCTTCTCTCTAGCTCTTGGGAGATTGCTGCCACCAGTGGGAACTATCCCACTCATCTGCTGCTCTTTAGCAAAGGCTAGCTTTTCTTTGGCCAGGGCAAGTTCTTCCCTTTCAATCCTCAGAGCAGCCTGTCTCATTCTAGCTTCATGCTCTATTCTCTGGGGGGAAGTCAATCTCCTCTGGGGAGAGTTCCTTCTCCTCTGAGAAGAAGCATTAGAGTGCAGAGATCTATTGGAGTCCCTAGAAAGAGATCTATCTCTCCTAACTCCAAGGTTAGGCCCACTTCGGGTCAGTACTGGGGGTCCCCCAGATCCTAGCCCAAGTAAGTCTAAGTTGGCCCTAGTTAGCCTTCTGACTACCTCAAGACCTTTGTCTACCTCATCCCCAGAGAGTTCCTCTTGATCCTCCTCCTCAACTGCATTGGCAGTGTTGGGGAGGTCTGGATCCCCAGAGGTACCCTCTAAGGCTGGCATATTCCCATGTAGCTGAGAAATCTTTCTCGCATCATAAGTCTCTAAGAGACCTATCAGAAAGGGAATGGTGGGGTTAGACCCCTGTTTCAGTTTCCTGGAGGTACACACTTGTCTCATCTCCTGGAAACTGAGAGCTGCATATCTTGAAGTGACCTGTGGAGGGTCAATAACCACAAGGGGGGTCTCAGTAGACTCTCCCTGGGTAGACATGCTTTTCTAGTGAGGTGTAAGTGGTGCACTTACCTACACTATATGTTTGCCTACTGATCCCTTGCTAGAGTTGTAGTTTAGGGTGTGCTAGGCCCTAGGAGCTACAACAGCTGGTTCAGTAGAACTCAGAGTATTCTAAGCTAAGTTATATGTACCTCAGTACTTATGTGATCTTTCAAATGATATTCTTAGGATATGTGTGGTAAAACAACAGCAAGCTCAAATCCCAACCGCTGCTCACCAATGTGAGAAGTTGGCCTGATATGCAGTGCTCACTATTCTAGTGATCACTATGTATCAGTTCAAACAACCCTTATTGATGATTGGTTGTAAGTCAACCTTATAGACCAGCTATCCTAGTAGCATGGATACGAGCAGTCTAAGGCTAAGACTCTAGAGGGCGTGTTAAGCCAGCTGTTTTACCATCACATTACCCCTTGAACACCAAGTGAAAGGACACCACACGAGTTGTTATCAAAAATAAAGTGTATTTATTTATAACAGGACTACCCTGGCTCTTTATGAGACAGGGAGCTAAGCACACAACAAAACTCTTAAAGAAACACTGAAAGTCGCACAATTTACACAGATGCCCGAGGGGCACGAAAAACCATATACTATGAAAGTGGAATGCGAAATTACTAGCAGGTAAGTAATACTTTTCTAGACTTTAGAATCGCTAGGCCTACAATACTAAACACTTAGGTTAGGAGCAGGAGGCCTGTGGATGTCGTGTGCAGAGTGGGAACTCTCACGCGTAAGGCGGGAAAAAGTCTATGGATGCTAGTAATTGCAAAGTTACTGTTCTCGGGCGAACCCGACTAGGTGGGTCGAAAACGGGAGTGGATCCGACCACTTAGGGTGTTGGACTATGCTGGAGCACCGGAGTACTCAGGTTACCTAGCCCAGGGGCTGCGGCTGCATAGGGTTGAAGTCTGGGACGGTGCTGGCACCGCCCCTGGCAGGAAACCCTTTGTCCTTGCCTCCTGCTCTGGGAGGACTCCCAGCAGCAGGAGGGCAGACTTGTGTCTCGGTGGCAGCATCCATTTTGTGGAGCTAAGGCTCTGTTTGACTTTAACCGGGGTTATAGGTTACATACATGTCGTGTCCCTCTAGAAGGGTGGAATGCTAACCCCGTCGCCAGAATTGGCGAGGGGTTAGTATTCCAATTCGTATGACACCTTACTCGACATGTTTTGATAAAGCGATACCAGAGTTGGCATATAACCGCGAGGATTATAATGCACTTAAGAGTATATGGTATGCGATATCATGGAAACGGCTAAGGGATAGATCCCGAAAGCCGCAGACAGGCTCAGCTCATGCAAGAGCACCATCTCACACGATTCCAAGCACTCTGCCTTCAGGATTGTCAAGGCCTGCCATAGGAGTGACTGATAGGAGATCTGTGTGTCCATTTAGGTTTAGATATAGGAATACTATATCTACAGCAGAGGGTGAGTACACCACTCTGCCCCAGCTGTCAAGCAGCCAGTTGTGTCTGATTTAGTTAGTCCGCCCAGGGGTGGCATAATACATGCTGCAGCCCCTGGGAGACTTCTGGGTGCACCTCAGCCCTGGGTACAGGGACTTGGAAAGGGCCCAGTGCCAATTCAGTACCTGGGTACAATTTGGAGTAGAGAGAACAGCTAGGCTGTGGGTCTGATTAGCAGGCCCACAGCCAGGGAAAGTCGTAAACCAGTGAAGCAAAAAGCAAAAATCTGGGTGATCATAGGATTGCAGACCCTACTCTCCTACAGAGGGGACCCTGGGCACAAATGTGCCCGACCTCATGGAGCCCTGGCTGGCATCGGGGAGGCAAATGGCACCTCATCTGGACTTCCAGGGAAGTTCGGCCATCTGGTCGCCCCATAGGAAAGCATTGTGGGCGACCAGATGGCCGAGGGGAGAGGGGCGACCAGATGGCCGAGGGGATCTGGGCAACCAGATGGCCGGGCACGAAAGGGAAGCTGTCTGGACACCCTGTGCCCCAAAGAAGGAGTGAGCGGGTGCCAGGACATGGCGGACCGGAGGCCCAGAGCCCCAGATGGGCCCCAGCCATGGAGGCTGCCAGGGGGCCCGACAGGCCCTCCGACCCGGGGCCCCCGGACACCTTGATGAGCAAGGGAGGCCTACACGGGCACAACGGAACCCCGACCCGGGCCCTTGGCAGCGCAGCAGGCAGGGGGACAGGGCCCAGGGCCCGAGCACCCGACCGGGGGCCCGGCGGGGCCCCTGGACCCAGCCGGGGCTCCCAGGCACGGAGGCGCAGGGTAAGCCTGCCCCGGGCCTGCCGGACACCGTCCTGGGCACCCTGCCGCGCGGCAGGACCCAGGACGGAGCCCCGGCCAGAGCTCCTGAACCCAGCCAGGCTCCCCAAGCACAACGGAACCCCCCGCCGTCCCGGGCAGTGCAGCAGGCCGGGGGCCCCAGGCCCGGGCCCTCCCGGACCCCATCCAGGGCATCCTGCCACGCGGCAGGCCCAGGGACGGAACCGGGGCTGGGGCGGCATTCCTGGCCCATCCAGCTGCCGGCTGAGGACCGCTAGGTCGAGAGGGGTCCCAGAGTACCTTGTCCCTAGTAATCCGGAGGAAGGCTACCCCTCTTTCTGGGAACAAGTGCGCACCGCCAGGCTCAGGGGACCCAAGGCGCGAATGTGCCCGACCTCCTGGAGCCCTCGCTGGGATCCGGGAGGCAAATGGCACCTCATCAGGACTTCCAGGGAAGTCCGGCCATCTGGTCGCCTCATAGGAAAGCATTGCAGGTGACCAGATGGACGAGGGGATCCGGGCGACCAGATGGCCGAGGGGATCTGGGCTACCAGATAGCCGGGCACGAAAGTGAAGCCGCCTCGACTCTCTCTGGACCCCGTCCTGGGCACCCTGCCGCTCAACAGGACCCAGAACGGAGACCCGGGTGGGGAGGCCTCCCTCCCCGGGGCCCCTGCACCCAGCCGAGCAAGGGGAGGCTCCCCGGGCACCACGGAACCCCGTCCCGGGCCTTTGGCAGTGAGGCTGGCATCGGGGAGGCGAATGGCACCTCATAGGGACTTCCAGGGAAGTCCAGCCATCCGGTCGCCCCGTAGGAAAGCGTTGCGGGCGACCAGATGGCTGGGACCTAAAGGACTCCCTGCTTCCCACCCGAGCCTTCGCGGTAGGGCTTCTGCCTGCCCACGCCGGGCAGGGCTCTGGGACCCCGGCTGGGCCTCAGGCACAGTGAGGACCACTGGAGCTCTCAGGCCCGGACGCCAGGGGGACGAATGCCCGGGACGCATGGAGCCCGTCCTGGGCACTTTTCCATGCCGTCGGCCTGGAGCGCCCCGACACCCAGGGGAGGACGACCCTGAAAACCATGGAGCCCGACCCAGGCACTCTGCCATGCCGTCAGCCTGGGTGGAGACCGGACGCCCGGGGGACGAAGGCCCGGGACACAAGGAGCCCGTCCTGGGCACTTTTCCATGCCATCGGCCTGGATCGCCCCGATACCCAGGGGAGGACCACCCTGAAAACCATGGAGCCCGACCCGGGCACTCTGCCATGCCCTCAGCCTGGATGGAGCCCCGGACGCCCGGGGGACGAAGGCCCGGGACGCATGGAGCCCGTCCTGGGCACTTTTCCATGCCGTCGGCCTGGAGCGCCCCGACACCCAGGGGGAGACCACCCTGAAAACCATGGAGCCCGACCCGGGCACTCTGCCATGCCGTCAGCCTGGATGGAGCCCCGGACGCCCGGGGGACGAAGGCCCGGGACGCATGGAGCCTGTCCTGGGCACTTTTCCATGCCGTCAGCCTGGAGCGCCCCGACACCCAGGGGAGGACCACCCTGGAAACCATGGAGCCCGACCCGGGCACTCTGCCATGCCGTCAGCCTGGATGGAGCCCCGGACGCCCGGGGGACGAAGGCCCGGGACGCATGGAGCCCGTCCCGGGCACTCTGCCATGCCATCGGCCTGGATGGAGCCTCGGACGCCCGGGGGACGACTGCCCAAGAGCCATGGAGCCCGTCTTGGGCTATTTGACATGTAGTTGGCCTGGAGGAAGGAAGCCCCGGATGGCCTAGGGAGGTGTTGCCCAGGCATAGCCTATCTGGTCCCCATGGCAGAGAACCACCAGCCTCGGAGGGGTGTCCGGGCGTACCCTGCCCCTAGTAATCCGGAGGAAAATTACCCCCCTTTCTTGCAATCTGTGCACGCGAGGTGACAGAGGGGACCCAAGGCGTGAAAGAACCCGACCTCATGGAGCCCTCGCTGGGATCCGGGAGGCGAATGGCACCTCATCGGGACTTCCAGGGAAGTTCGGCCATCTGGTCGCCCCATTGGAAAGCGTTACGGGCGACCAGATGGCCGGGACCGAAAGGACTCCCTGCTTCCCACCCCGAGCCTTCGCGGTAGGGCTTCTGCCTGCCCACGCTGGGCAGGGCTCTTGGACCCCGGCTGGGCCTCAGGCGCAGGTTGGACCACCGGAGCTCTAGGGCCCGGACGACCTGGGGGAGGAATGCCCGGGACCAGTGGAGCCCGTTCTGGGTACTTTGACATGCCGTCGGCCTGGAGGTGGGTGCCCCGGACGCCGGGGGGGGGAAGCTGCCCGGGACCCATGGAGCCCGTCCTGGGCATTGAGCCATGCCGTTGGCCTGGAGATGTGAGCCCCGGACGCCCGGGGGAGGACTGCCCGGTACCCGTGGAGCCAGTCCTGGGCACTTTGGCATGCCGTCGGCCTGGAGGTGGGTGCCCCGGATGCCCGGGGAAGGCCTGCTCGGGACCCGTGGAGCCCTTCCCGGGTACTTTGCCGATGCCGTTGGCCTCATGGAGATGGGTGCCCCGGACGCCCGGGGGGAGGTCTGCCTGTGACCTATGGAGCCCGTCCTGGGTACTTTGCCAATGCCGTTGGCCTCATGGGGATGGGTACCCCGGACGCCCGGGGGAGGTCTGCCCGGGACCCATGGAGCCCGTCCTGGGTACTTTGCCATGCCGTTGGCCTCCTGGAGATGGGTGTCCCGGACGCCCGGGGGAGGACTGTCCCGGACTCATGGAGCCCGTCCTGGGCACTTTGACATGCCGTCGGCCTGGAGGTGGGAGCCCCAGACGCCCGGGGGAGGGCTGCCCGGGACCCATGGAGCCTGTCCTGGGCATTGTGCCATGCCATTGGCCCGGAGAAGGGATCCCTGGCCGCCTAGGGAGGTGTTGCCCAGGCATATCTTATCTGGTCCCCCGGGCAGAGAACCACGAGCCTGCGAGGAGTGTCGGGGAATACCCTGTCCCTAGTAATCCGGAGGAAGGTTACCCCTGTTTCTTGGAATCTGTGCGCACAGAGTGACGGAGGGGACCCAGGCCGCAGAGGCGCCCGACCTCCTGGAGCCCTCGCTGGGATCGGGGAGGCAAATGGCACCTCATCGGGAATTCCAGGGAACCCCGGTCATCTTGTCGCCCCATTGGAAAGCATTGCTTGCGACCAGATGGCCGAGCGAAAACGTGCGACCAGATGGCCGGGATCGAAAGGACTCCCAGCTCCCCACCACCCACCTTCGCGGTAGGGTTCCCGCCTGCCTGCCCACGCAAGGCAGGGCTCAGGGACACCGGCTGGGCCTCAGGCGCGGGGTGGACCACCAGAGCTCTCGGGCCCGGACGCCTGGGGGAGGACTGCCCGGGACCCGTGGACCCCGTCCTGGGCACTCTGATCTGCCGCCGGCGCCGGGGATCGAACCGTGATCACCAGATGGGGATATCCCAAAAATCTGGCATGGATACGGCCCGCCAGGACAGGTTTGGACACCCCTGCCCAAGCCCGACAGATTCGTACGGACCTTCTGACACGGATCGGAATCGAACCCAGCAGATTTCGCGTTGACTGCCTCTATATCAGGGGTGTCCAAACCTGTCCTGGCGGGCCGTACCCATGCCAGATTTTTGGGACATCCCCATCTGGGGATCACGGTTCGATCCCCGGCACCGGCGGCAGATTAGCCCAGCACCATGTGACTGGGCAATAGCTGGCGCCGCGGCTAGGGCGGCTGACTCCGGAATCTGGGGATCACGGTTCGATCCCCGGCACCGGCGGCAGATTAGCCCAGCACCATGTGACTCTGGGCAATAGCTGGCGCCGCGGCTAGGGCGGCTGACGCCAGAATCTGGGGACCCCGGCACCGGCGGCAGTGACTCGTGGAGCCCGTCCTGGGCACTCTGGCATGCCGTTGGCCCGGGGAAGGGAGCCCCGGACGCCCGGGACCCGTGGAGCCCGTCCTGGGCACTCTGACATGCCGTTGGCCCGGGGAAGGGAGTCCCAGATGCCCGGAACCCGTGGAGCCCGTCCTGGGCACTCTGACAAGCCGTTGTCCCGGGGAAGGGAGCCCCGGACGCCCGGGACTCGTGGAGCCCGTCCTGGGCACTCTGGCATGCCGTTGGCCCGGGGAAGGGAGCCCCGGATGCCCGGGGCCCGTGGAGCCCATCCTGGGCACTCTGACAAGCCGTTGGCCCGGGGAAGGGAGCCCCGGACGCCCGGGACCCGTGGAGCCCGTCCTGGGCACTCTGACATGCCGTTGGCCCGGGGAAGGGAGCCCCGGACGCCCGGGGCAGGACTGCCCGGGACCCGTGGAGTCCGTCCTGGGCACTCTGACATGCCGTTGGCCCGGGTAAGGGAGCCCCGGACACCCGGGGGAGGACTATCCGGGACCCGTGGAGCACTCTGACCGTGGACCACTCTGACATGCCGTTGGCTCCGGGCCTGCAGGGCTCCAGGGCTCCAGGGCCTGCCGGGCTCCGAGGCTCCAGGGCTCCGGGTCTGCGGGGCTCCGAGGCTGCAGGGCTGCAGGAGTCGGGGGCTCCGGGGCTGCAGGGCTCCGGGGCTCTGGGGCTGCAGGGCTCGGGGGGCTCCAGGGCTGCAGGGCTCCGGGGCTCCAGGGCCTGCAGGGCTACGAGGCTCCATGGCTCCGGGTCTACCGGGCTTGGGATGGCTTGCA
>NC_136068.1:1449604097-1449606597 GCF_964261635.1 Lissotriton helveticus
CAAGGCGGCAGGGATGAATTAGGACCGAAGACTGTTTGTTCGGGCGCACTTTTTCTGAGTAGCGACTCCCTGCATCAGCGAAGTAGGTTGAAAATCGGCCCGCTCGACTCCTCTAAAACAGCCTAGAAAAGTACACTACATCACAACATAATCAGTTGTTTGCCTGGTCTTACGGTAACAAACTACCGGTCAAACTCGTGTGCTTGACCACGTACTATCTGGCATCACAACCGTGCTCCAGACCCATACAGCTTTTCACACGAAGCAAATAAAAGACAGTTGAAAGTCTCCCCCACCCCCCTCCAAGTTGGACCCCCTCTCACAGGGAAGGCAGTGGAGATACCACACAAGGCCCTGAAGAGAATCCCAGGAAAATCGGCGGGATTCGAAACGCGTAGGCCCCTGCCACACGGTGTCTGCGAGGGCGGCAAGAGCGTAGAGTTGTCCTCTCTTAGTCGCCAGTACAATACCTAGGTTGCTTAGTAACAAATGTTTATTTTGCAAATTGCTGTAGGATTGTACATACAAAAAACTGCTTTCTCATTTTTTTTGGTGAAATTGTAATTGCAGACTGTGGCCTGTTGTTATTTCTTACCCTGCGGTATATCACTTGTTTCCCTTGTATAAAATAGTGTACAGTTTTTAGATTGTATATATATGTTTTGTTGTCCAACCTATTTTTGTCCCCGAGTGGTATGAATGTGTTTTGAATGCTTGTGATATGTCTGGCACATAGTATGACTGATGAATGATAATTACATCCTTTAGTCTTTTGGTGTTCTTTCGTAAATGTTTCCCTTCTGTAAAAAATGAAAAATATACAAATTTTTCTTTTTCTAAAATGATGTTAAAATAAAAAAACTATTAAGTAGTTATTCCCGTTCTTGATTTCTTCAGGTTCTGCTGTGGTTATTCGTTGTATTTAAATTATTAATATCAGCACTGGCACCTTCTTTGGTTCATTGCTACTTTGGCTCAGCCTTGCTGATTAGGGCCTCCCCGTAGTTGTTGTTTGCTTTCTATATATTCCGACAGCTGCTGATTCATAGCTTTTTCGGTGACTTTAGCTAGAAAAGGGAGACTCGCTATAGGGCGGTAGTTTTTTAGTTCACCTTTATCTAGACCGGGTTTTTTCAGCAGGGGTTTGATCAGCGTATTTTTTAATGAGTCAGGGTAGGTTCCGGATGTCAGTATAGTGTTACAGACATGAGTGATAATAGGGATGACTGTGTCTGGCACGGTTGCGATCACAGAAGTTGGGCATGGATCCAGAGCTGATCCAGCTTTGATCAATTTTACTATGCCCTCAACTTGGTCAGTGGTAAGGGGTTTAAAACTGGTCATGGTATTTTTAGGGGTGATCATGGGGGTGATAGCACTACTGATGCCCAGGTCTGATTTAAAGGCTTGGTAAATATCATTTACCTTCGCGAAGAAGAACTTGGATAAGGCATCACATAATGCTTGTGATGGGGGTGGATTAAGATCCGGTGCATTTCCAGAAAGAGTTTTGGCGATATTGTATAGCTGTTTACTAGAGTTTTTCGCAGTCTCTATATGGAGTGTGAAAAAATGTTTTTTTGCTGCTATTATCATTGCTTTATAAGAAGCAAGAGCTTTTTTGTACTTTTCCTTATTTTCGCTGTCGTAGGTTCTTCGCCAATGCCTTTCCCTGTTCCTTGTTAATTGTTTTTGGATTTTTAGCTCTTGTGTATACCACTGAGCTTTAGGCAGATTTCTGTTTCTTGAGAGGGTTTTAGTAGGTGCCAGCTGAGACGTGGCATCGCCCAACCATTTCTGGAATTGGTTGGTTGCAGTATTGGGATCGGTGGATAGATCCGGGCTGGTGTTGTTTAAGAGCAACGTTAGGTCATTGGAATTAATGTCCTTCCATGCTTTGAAAGTGCCAGTTTTCGAGTGAACAGCATTTTTCCTCAGCGAGCCTTTGATAGTGAGGCTGCTGAGAATGACTGAGTGGTCTGTCCATGTCATGGGAAGAACTGAGGTTATACAAAGACCTTCCACATTTGTAAAAATTCCATCCAACGTGTGGCCTGCCTGATGGGTGGGGGTCATGGCCAATTGTTTGAGGCCCATTGTTTCTAAGTCTGATATAAGGGAATTAGAATCCCTGTCACCGATTTGCTCCAAGTAGAAGTTGAAGTCACCCATAATTGTGGTGGACTCTTCTGTGGCTATGGACTCAGTGATGTTACTTAAATTAGTTAGGAATGCCGATCTGGTCCCAGGGGGTCTATAGAGAAGTACTCCCTTGAAGTTATACGTTGAGGACAATTTTATATTGAAAAGCATGGCTTCACATGAAGTAATGGGAATAGGTGAGAAGCGAACCTCAAATTGGTCTCTGGCTAAGATGGCTAGCCCACCTCCATTCCCTTTAGGCCTATCCTGCCGATAGGCACTAAAGCCTGGGGGAACTGCCGTTACATAGTCGGGGGCGGATGCCTCATTGGACCATGTCTCTGTAATATAGAGAACA
>NC_136068.1:1451096597-1451181597 GCF_964261635.1 Lissotriton helveticus
TCCCTCACCCGGGCTCTCACTCCCTGCTGCCCTCCACCTCCCTCACCCAGGCTCTCACTCCCTACTCTGCCCTCCACCTCCCTCACCCGGCTCTCACTCCCTGCTGCCCTCCACCTCCCTCACCCGGGCTCTCACGCCCTGCTCTGCCCTCCACCTCCCTCACCCGGGCTCTCACTCCCTGCTGCCTCCCTCACCCGGGCTCTCACTCCCTGCTCTGCCCTCTACCTCCCTCACCCAGGCTCTCACTCCCTGCTGCCCCCCACCTCCCTCACCCAGGCTCTCACTCCCTGCTCTGCCCTCCACCTCCCTCACCCACCTCTCACTCCCTGCTCTGCCCTCCACCTCCCTCACCCGGCTCTCACTCCCTGCTCTGCCCTCCACCTCCCTCGCCCGGCTCTCACTCCCTGCTCTGCCCTCCCACCTCACAGGGCTCTCACTCCCTGCTCTGCCCTCCCACCTCACCTGGCTCTCACTCCCTGCTGCCCTCCCACCTCCCTCACCCAGGCTCTCACTCCCTGCTGCCCTCCACCTCACGCACCCGGGCTCTCACTCCCTGCTCTGCCCTCCACCTCCCTCACCCGGCTCTCACTCCCTGCTCTGCCCTCCACCTCCCTCAACCGGCTCTCACTCCCTGCTCTGCCCTCCCACCTCCCACACCCGGCTCTCACTCCCTGCTCTGCCCTCCAACCTCCCACACCTGGCTCTCACTTCCTGCTCTGCCCTCCCACCTCACCTGGCTCTCACTCCCTGCTGCCCTCTCACCTCCCTCACCCGGGCTCTCACTCGCTGCTGCCCTCCACCTCCCTCACCCGGGCTCTCACTCCCTGCTGCCCTCCACCTCCCTCACCCAGGCTCTCACTCCCTGCTCTGCCCTCCACCTCCCTCACCCGCCTCTCACTCCCTGCTCTGCCCTCCACCTCCCTCACCCGGCTCTCACTCCAGGCTCTGCCCTCCACCTCCCTCACCCGGCTCTCACTCCCTGCTCTGCCCTCCCACCTCACCTGGCTCTCACTCCCTGCTGCCCTCTCACCTCCCTCACCCGGGCTCTCACTCCCTGCTGCCCTCCACCTCCCTCACCCAGGCTCTCACTCCCTACTCTGCCCTCCACCTCCCTCACCCGGCTCTCACTCCCTGCTGCCCTCCACCTCCCTCACCCGGGCTCTCACGCCCTGCTCTGCCCTCCACCTCCCTCACCCGGGCTCTCACTCCCTGCTGCCTCCCTCACCCGGGCTCTCACTCCCTGCTCTGCCCTCTACCTCCCTCACCCAGGCTCTCACTCCCTGCTGCCCCCCACCTCCCTCACCCAGGCTCTCACTCCCTGCTCTGCCCTCCACCTCCCTCACCCACCTCTCACTCCCTGCTCTGCCCTCCACCTCCCTCACCCGGCTCTCACTCCCTGCTCTGCCCTCCACCTCCCTCGCCCGGCTCTCACTCCCTGCTCTGCCCTCCCACCTCACAGGGCTCTCACTCCCTGCTCTGCCCTCCCACCTCACCTGGCTCTCACTCCCTGCTGCCCTCCCACCTCCCTCACCCAGGCTCTCACTCCCTGCTGCCCTCCACCTCACGCACCCGGGCTCTCACTCCCTGCTCTGCCCTCCACCTCCCTCACCCGGCTCTCACTCCCTGCTCTGCCCTCCACCTCCCTCAACCGGCTCACTCCCTGCTCTGCCCTCCCACCTCCCACACCCGGCTCTCACTCCCTGCTCTGCCCTCCAACCTCCCACACCTGGCTCTCACTTCCTGCTCTGCCCTCCCACCTCACCTGGCTCTCACTCCCTGCTGCCCTCTCACCTCCCTCACCCGGGCTCTCACTCGCTGCTGCCCTCCACCTCCCTCACCCGGGCTCTCACTCCCTGCTGCCCTCCACCTCCCTCACCCAGGCTCTCACTCCCTGCTCTGCCCTCCACCTCCCTCACCCGCCTCTCACTCCCTGCTCTGCCCTCCACCTCCCTCACCCGGCTCTCACTCCAGGCTCTGCCCTCCACCTCCCTCACCCGGCTCTCACTCCCTGCTCTGCCCTCCCACCTCACCTGGCTCCCACTCCCTGCTGCCCTCCCACCTCCCTCACCCAGGCTCTCACTCCCTGCTGCCCTCCACCTCCCTCACCCGGGCTCTCACTCCCTGCTCTGCCCTCCCACCTCACCCGGGCTCTCAGTTCCTGCTCTGCCCTCCACCTCCCTCACCCGGCTCTCACTCCCTGCTCTGCCCTCCACCTCCCTCACCTGGCTCTCACGCCCTGCTCTGCCCTCCACCTCCCTCACCCGGGCTCTCACGCCCTGCTCTGCCCTCCACCTCCCTCACCCGGCTCTCACTCCCTGCTCTGTCCTCCACCTCCCTCACCCGGGCTCTCACGCCCTGCTCTGCCCTCCACCTCCCTCACCCGGGCTCTCACTCCCTGCTGCCCTCCACCTCCCTCACCCGGGCTCTCACTCCCTGCTCTGCCCTCCACCTCCCTCACCCGGCTCTCACTCCCTGCTCTGCCCTCCACCTCCCTCACCCGGCTCTCACTCCCTGCTCTGTCCTCCACCTCCCTCACCCAGGCTCTCACGCCCTGCTCTGCCCTCCACCTCCCTCACCCGGCTCTCACTCCCTGCTCTGCCCTCCACCTCCCTCACCTGGCTCTCACTCCCTGCTCTGCCCTCCACCTCCCTCACCTGGCTCTCACTCCCTGCTGCCCTCCACCTCCCTCACCCGGGCTCTCACGCCCTGCTCTGCCCTCCACCTCCCTCACCCGGGCTCTCACGCCCTGCTCTGCCCTCCACCTCCCTCACCCGGCTCTCACTCCCTGCTGCCCTCCACCTCCCTCACCCGGCTCTCACTCCCTGCTCTGTCCTCCACCTCCCTCACCCGGGCTCTCACGCCCTGCTCTGCCCTCCACCTCCCTCACCCGGCTCTCACTCCCTGCTCTCACTCCCTGCTCTGTCCTCCACCTCCCTCACCCGGGCTCTCACGCCCTGCTCTGCCCTCCACCTCCCTCACCCGGGCTCTCACTCCCTGCTGCCCTCCACCTCCCTCACCCGGCTCTCACTCCCTGCTCTGTCCTCCACCTCCCTCACCCGGGCTCTCACTCCCTGCTGCCCTCCACCTCCCTCACCCGGGCTCTCACGCCCTGCTCTGCCCTCCACCTCCCTCACCCGGCTCTCACTCCCTGCTCTGCCCTCCACCTCCCTCACCTGGCTCTCACTCCCTGCTGCCCTCCACCTCCCTCACCCGGGCTCTCACGCCCTGCTCTGCCCTCCACCTCCCTCACCCGGGCTCTCACGCCCTGCTCTGCCCTCCACCTCCCTCACCCGGCTCTCACTCCCTGCTCTGCCCTCCACCTCCCTCACCTGTCTCTCACTCCCTGCTGCCCTCCACCTCCCTCACCCGGGCTCTCACGCCCTGCTCTGCCCTCCACCTCCCTCACCCGGCTCTCACTCCCTGCTCTGTCCTCCACCTCCCTCACCCGGGCTCTCATGCCCTGCTCTGCCCTCCACCTCCCTCACCCGGGCTCTCACTCCCTGCTGCCCTCCACCTCCCTCACCCGGCTCTCACTCCCTGCTCTGCCCTCCACCTCCCTCACCCGGGCTCTCACTCCCTGCTGCCCTCCACCTCCCTCACCCAGCTCACTCCCTGTTGCCCTCCACCTCCCTCACCCGGGCTCTCACTCCCTGCTCTGCCCTCCCACCTCACCCGGGCTCTCAGTTCCTGCTCTGCCCTCCACCTCCCTCACCCGGCTCTCACTCCCTGCTCCTCCACCTCCCTCACCTGGCTCTCACGCCCTGCTCTGCCCTCCACCTCCCTCACCCGGGCTCTCACGCCCTGCTCTGCCCTCCACCTCCCTCACCCGGCTCTCACTCCCTGCTCTGTCCTCCACCTCCCTCACCCGGGCTCTCACGCCCTGCTCTGCCCTCCACCTCCCTCACCCGGGCTCTCACTCCCTGCTGCCCTCCCCCTCCCTCCCTCGGCTCTCACTCCCTGCTCTGCCCTCCACCTCCCTCACCCGGGCTCTCACTCCCTGCTGCCCTCCACCTCCCTCATCCGGGCTCTCACTCCCTGCTGCCCTCCACCTCCCTCACCCAGCTCTCAGTTCCTGCTCTGCCCTCCACCTCCCTCACCCGGGCTCTCACTCCCTGCTCTGCCCTCCACCTCCCTAGCCTGGCTCTCACTCCCTGTTGCCCTCCACCTCACTCACCCGGGCTCTCACTCCCTGCTCTGCCCTCCCACCTCACAGGGCTCTCACTCCCTGCTCTGCCCTCCACCTCCCTCACCCGGCTCTCAATCCCTGCTCTGCCCCCCTACCTCACCATGCTCTCAGTTCCTGCTGTGCTCCCCCCTCTCCCCTGTGCGTCAGCCTGGCTGACACAGCCTCCCGGGCACCCCAGTACTTAACAGGTCTTTAAACGACCATTTGTTTGTTAATGAGGCTTTGTTCACCCCTAGCGCCCCTGCAGCCCCACTCTTGACTGTGGCTGGAATCGCCCGGGCCCCCACAGAGCAGTGTCTCTGACTCGCACTGCTGCTCCCCCAAGGTGTTTGCTGAAGATAAAAAAAAAAAACACACACAGGTGCGATGTCTAAAGCTCCGCGGGCCGCCACTGAAGGCTTGCCGGGCCGCTACTGGCCCGCGGGCCGTACTTTGAGTACCCCTGCAATAGCTCATACTTTCAGTAATGCAAACCTAGTACATTGCAAATGCTTGCATAGCCAGAAATCAGCATTGTATGTTTTAGTGCAGTACCGCAAGCTGCTCCTAGAGGTTCCTGTGAGCAAGGCACCAGCACTGAATGTCTAGGTGCAGTACTGGAAGCTGCTCCTAGAGGTCCCTAGTGAGCAAGACACCAACACTGCTTGTATAGGTCCAGTACTGCAAGCTGCTCCTAGAGGTCCCTAGTGAGCAAGCCACCAGCACTGCATGCCTTGGTGCAGTACCGCAAGCTGCTCAAGAGGTCCCTAGTGAGCATCATAAACTTTTGGTCACATACGTACTGGGCCCTGCAGAAGATATGGTAAATCTACCCTACCCATAATGCTTTGCATGAAGGACAGTACCAGGAGTACATTCAAATAGCTATGTCCATATATACAATTAGTAGCTTTGAAATGTGACTTAATTTCGGATTAGGTTGTACTCTGTGTGGAGCTGATGAAGGGAAATGTATAGAAGGTCTAAAATAAATGTGAGATGTGCTAGTGAGTAAAGTAACCACTGCCAACCTAGTTTAGGACCACGTAAGTGTCCTGTTTGAAGGCCTTTAACAAAATAGTTCTTGAACCTAGGACGTAACAACACATGTAATGGGGGGGGTGTCCTTTTGTGAGGTTACAAGAAGAGACAAGGCGGTACTAAGGAGGAACTACTAAGCCTAATAACCAATGAAAAGCCACCATTTTCAAAGGACAGGGACAGGAGCCAATTAGAAAAATGGGCGGAAAGTAGGTTGAGCTTTATGCCCATATCCTGAATACAGCATGTCTCAAAGAGACCGCGCAAGCGCTGCCTAGGCGAGACCTAAAAAAGTGTCAGTCAAAACCATTGGCTCCTTTTTTCACTTTTACTAGAATTTCCACATCACTGATTGGTTTGCCCGCTGATGTTTGACCACTTTGGATAGTAGGCCAAATGCTGACTATCCATTCATTAACATTGACTTAAATCGACTTTAAACTTGTTGAAGCCTGCATCCAAGAAGAGCCTACGGGAATTATAGATCTCCATTTTCTAACTTAATTGGCCTAGAAACTTGTTTTGAATTGTAGACCGTTGAGTTAGTTTCCTTTAAAGCGCTACTGGCGTACCTTAGTGTTGAGGTGTTTTGAATTTTTCTTCTATTAATCTGACTATTAGTAAAATACTCGTTACCAGTAGTGTAGAAAGGGAGGGTAGATGCATTATCAGTAAGTTCCAAGTACAAGAGGTTTATGTAGACTTTCAGGATTAGTTCCATTAAATGCCTCAGCCACATAACAGACTACCCTCTCCATCTTCAGATCAAATGCTCTTCAGATTCCAAAGCACCTTTTTGACTCTTCTCAGCGTTTCATCTTCCGCATTGCTGCATTCTCACTGACTGTTCATCACTTGATTCACAGATTTCTACACATTGATTTTAATCATTCTTCAAACGTCATAGGGTTCTTGGTAATCATGAAACTGGTTTTACCCATTAAACTGCATCTCTTTATCACAAGTTACTTTCCTTACTTCCTTCTTCTTCACCAGTGTTTGGCTTTTCTTCAGATAGTTTTATCCCAAACCTTAGTCACTGAAGTAGTGCCTATTATAGCAGCAAGTTTTTCCTAGAAATTCCACATCTTTTATTTGGATGTTGAATATGTATCCTTTCATTATAATAGGTTGAACAAGATGACAAGTACCATAATGAAAAGAAAGCAACTTGGACTGGATAAGCTATTCAAGCATGGACCTGGGAAATTTGAGAACTCTGCCTTTATATATAAAGATAGTATCCCCAAACACTCCGCGTGTAGGCTTACTTACCTCCGTACATGTTGCTGGGAAAAACTTGTGAAGCCCTACTAGAACGGGGACCAATTACGATATGCCTCCGCTGCTTTCCTTTTAGGTTCCTGTATCAGGAACTTTTTTTTCTTTGATAAAGAGCACCAAACACAAGTACACATATTTTTTCTCTTGCTACAAACTCTTCTGTAAACATGCCTTTAAATCCAAGCACTGGCCTGCTTTCCCCAGCTTTAATGAAAATGCTTTATAATTCAAAGTCACACCATCCGTTCAACTCCCCACCTCCAGACAGAAAGGACAAAGCAAACACTTTGGGACTCCCTGCTTTATTTTCGGAACTCTACCAATTAATTGGTGCACTTTTGATTCACACATTCCTTATGTGACTCTTTAGGGATTAATCAATGTCCCCCTACACCAAAGGCAAAGAAGAAGTCTTTTAACAAGCATTTGCAATGCAATAGGTCTGACATTTACGAGAGTTTGAGCTATTGACATTTTAAATGACAATAGCTTAAATTCTCGTAAATGCGAGACCTATTGCATTATTTTTTCTTTCCAAGCGTCCCATGCTGAGCTTGCACGTTAATAGAGGCCACACCCTTTTCTTTAGACGAGCTGAATCTAAAGACGGGTTCGGCCGCCATTAAAGTGAGAGCGCGGTATAGGGCACTTTTGCCAAAAAAGCATTTGTTTGAAAAAACAATGCTTTTTTGGTAAGAGTGCCCCAAAGAGCGCTTTCATTTTAATGGCGGACATGCCCCTTTATTTAGACTCGGCTCGTCTAAAGAAGGGAGCGTTACCTCTAATAACGTGCAAGCGTGGCATGGGGCACTTGAAAACAACAAAAACAAGAAGGGAAACATGCACCATGAGGAGGAGAAGTCACTTTAAGTGGGGCGACTACCAGCGGAAGGAAGGGACCGAAGAGGAAAACCTGCCAGTGACACGGATGATCGGCTCTAAATATTTATAGCCAATTTACTCTTCTTCAATAATGATTTACAGCATCTACTCAATGAGGAAATAAATCAAAGGCGTGGCCGCCACTGTGGCGTGCCATGCTGTGAGGGAAAAAATCCTTAGGAGAGAGCGTGGGGAAAAGCATTTAACAAAATAGTGCTCAGAGGCTGTAATTAAAGCCTACAGTGCACCAACAGACGTAACCGGGGTTGTCCTCATGGGAGGTTACGAATGAAGACGAGGCTGTACTAAGGAGGGACTAGCAAGCCTATTAACGAATCAGAAACCAGCATTTACGAAGGACAATGACACAAGCAAATGACAAATATGGGCGGGGCTGCCCAGGCTTGACCTAAAAAAATTGCATAGAAATGCTCAGAGACGTCACAGGAAGTGTTAGCACAATCCTGTCAACCTTCACTTTCACGGGAATCAGCATATTTCACAATCGTAGCCATACTACAATCTTTTTATATATATATAGGGTATATGAATATTAAAATATGTATGGATTGTACGTTTTTATATCATACCCAAACGCATGTAAATCTACTCTTTATCTGAGAATGCAAACCTACATTTAAAAAATAAGGCATGAATATATAAGCCTTCAATCATTTGCGTATTATGAAATAATGAACAAACGTATTTAACTTAAGTCATGCAAACATTGTTTAAGAGGTTATGCACTTTTAAGTCAGTCTATAGTTTAAACTCCAGTGGAGATCGTGGGTGAGATTTAAAGTTAATGGCAATTGGATGCAATATGTGTGATGCTATAGAAAACGTAGGATTCTCCGACAGGGGTGCACTATACACAAATAACTGTAATCCTCGTGTAGACAGATGAAAAATAAAAATGTAATTTTTTGTAAATCACTGGCATGTTTTCCAAATATTAAGGGTTATTTGATTTTAGAATTGATTTGGTGAACTAATTTTCACCTTGGCAATAAAACGTGTTGGGTGTATTTTTCTAAAGAGTAATTTGTTTGGTGTCAAATCTTCATTTCCTGTAGGTGGTTTTTAACATCAACACACAAAAGCATTATATTCCAGTGTTTATTAGAGCATGAATAGGTCAATTGTGGACTGTTGCCTCGTAAGCTGATTATCCTAGGCCATTCTCAGCCGTAAGGAACATGTTGACTGCCGCATGACACTCACTGCGTGAAGCCACATAGCAAGTTTGTTCAAGGCCTTAGTGTTAGCATTTGGGAATGTACTGGAAAGGAAGATTTGCTGCAATGCCTGGACTCTGTGAGTCTCTGGGTACATGTCTGGCTGAAGCTAGTGATTTCTACACTGCTTCACGTTTTACACAATTGTACCCCAGCACTAAACTCAGTAATTGACAGCATGGTTATAGACTCACCTTGCATGTGATTTGTGAGTATACTGCACTTATCAGTCTTACTCTTGCCTTTACAATTGAATAACTCCTTTCACAAAAGCTTTAACACCTTGGCTGCGGCGGCTATTCCGCCGCAGCGATAAGGGGGCGGTGCGGCGCGCCCATGCTGGTGACGGAACCGCTCCATCACCAGCCTCGGTTGAGCTGTGCTCATGACAGAGCGGTTCCGTCATGGCCCCGCCCGCTCAATGGAACTGTGAGCGTGGGCGCGGAATCCGCGCCGCGCAGGCGCGGCGAGCGGGCCATGACGGAACCGCTCCGTCATCTGCACAGCGCCACCACAGCTGATGAGGGAGAGGTTTCGTCATCAGCATCGAAGGAGTTAAGTACAAGTGACGTGTTTAATAATTCCCGCCCCTTCCCTAGACTGCTGATCTTAAGCTGTGCTTGCCTCATTATGCCATTAAGACAAGTTTGCGGTAAGCGTTTGTGGCAGAGAGTTTTTTGTTTCAAACACTTATCCAGTTCCTGAATACGCTCTCCTGTTTGTGCAGACCATGAAGCACTCTGCTCTTGTCCAGCCTGTCAGACCCAGTCCTCCCTGAACACAAGCACCCAAGACCAGTTTCACCCTAGTTAGGGCCGTCAGCAAGGTGGCGCTTGGTTCCAGTGGCACAGTTTGCACTGGAACCACCACTGGGCATACCCGTCCCACTAGGGTAACACAGTAAAGCGTGCAAAAACTGCAGGCAATTATTATGTAACCTAACTTTGTGTCCTAAATTTGTACTTAATATTATTTATTTGAATGGATGAATTGAGGATAGTTCACATATTTAATGCTATTTTGTACTTCTTTTAACAAAAAAGTAAAAAAAAATATTAAAAGCTGTACATACATGTTACAAAGAGAGAGGAGTCCCAGTACGTAATATACAGTGTTAAATCAAAATTGTGCGAATATGAACAAAACTACACATATTGCATCAACACACTTGTTATTTAATCACAGTGTGTTTCGGAATACAGAATGTCATGTGTAAATCGGTCAACCTCCTCATAAAAGATTGGTGCACCAGAAGATGAGAGGGTGAGGAGGGGTGGGTAGTGAAGTAGGGAAATAATTGTGCGCTACCCCCAGCAAGGATATATGAACATTGATGTTTCTCTTTGTAGCTGGCTCTTTGGTGAAGCCAGGTTTTAGTAATTATACTTATGTATAGCCTTTAAATTGTGTAACTGGCTCTATGGTGAAGCCAGGTTTTAGTAATTATACTTATGTATAGCCTTTAAATTGTGTAACTTTATTTACTGTGTTCTAAACTCACACAATTCTTCACTACCCACCCCTCCTGACCCTCTCATCTTCTGGGGCACCAATCTTTTATGAGGATGTTGAAACGATTTATTCATGGCATTCTGTATTCCGAAACACACTGTGATTAAATAACAAGTGTGTTGATGCAATATGTGTAGTTTTGTTCATATTCGCACAATTTTGATTTAACACCGTATATTACGTACTGGGACCCCTCTCTCTTTGTACCATATATCACCCAGGTCCCAGTGACTTTATTGGTTATACCCCCTTTTTGTACTGTACATATATGTTAGACAGCATAAGACTCCGGAGGATCCTTGTAGGACTCCAGAGGTGAGTGTTGGAACACAGAAGAAAAAGTAGGAATTGATACATGACTTGTTCCACCCACTAGAAAATAAACTAGAATCAGGTTGTAAGGTTTAGCAATAGTTGGTGAATATCTGTATTGAAAGCTATAATGACGACTCCCACACGTTGAAGAATTAAGTAGAAGTTTATTATAACACTTCCAACATATGAATATACAGGTCAGTGAGGAGAACCAGGAGGGTCGTCCTCGCTATGCAGTCATCCGCTGTAGTCTGTCAACATTCCAGAACATATAGCTGATGACAGGAGGGAAAGCGGGTACAGAGGGGGAGAGGGGACAAAGTAGTGAACAACATAACACATCTTCCTGTTGACGTAAAAGTGAAGGGGAAGGGGAAAACCAGGGTGAACGTGAGAGATTGCAGGTCGGTTATTTGCACACGTAATCATTGAGTTTCCTGGGAGGGATCACGTCGACCCACTCTGATTCAATCAGGTAGGGACACATCATTGCTTGCAGCATGCACCTCAGAATGCATGGGGGCATCCTGATGATTAGCCTGAGAATGAACAACATCTTCATCCTTCCCATAGTCCACCCATCTTCCCCTTGAACCAGAAGAAAGATGTGCATCACATGCGTATACAGAGACCGGATCATGCATTTCCTGGCTAACACCAGAACTGGGTAATGAGGGAATTCCATGTTTGCATGCCGATAACATGGAGATGTGCCAAACTCTACCGTCACTCAAAAGGGCGGAATTGCAAAACAACTTGCTTACAGTGAGGGGTTGGGAAAACTTACTGTGCCCCTTGGCTTTTTTTTTTACACACACATCATCAACCTCTTGCCAACGAACGGGTTTTCTACTGTGTTTTTTTTCGAAGTTGGTCTTAATCTGTGCTTGGGCTTTTTACACCTTGTGTCTTACTTGGTCGGGTGACCAGTCTACTCTTTTGGAAGCAGATAACCAACCCACATTGTCCTTAGACATGAGTCCTACCCGTCATTAGTTCAAATGGGCTGTGTCCTGTGATGTTGCATGGTGTAATGTGGTATGCCCATAAGGTTTTTAAATTATCATTCTTCCACATCAAATTGTTGTTATTAGCAAGCTGCACAATACTTTTGATCACTCTGACGCGTTCTACAGCCCCATTACCAGCAGGGTGATAGACTGATGTGGTTTTGTGGGCAATTTTGTTCCTATTTAGGTAATTCACAAATAAATCCGAGATAAATTGTGGGCCGTTGTCGCTGACAATACATTTTGGCAAACCTTCCTTGATAAAACTTCATCCAGAAATGTTATCAAGCTTTGTTGACAAACCCAATCTCTGGCCATTTGTCGATGAGGCCGTGGCATAGCATTATTCCCCCCGATCCATGACCGGTCCCATGATATCTATACCAATCCTTTCCCAGGGCATGGTGGGGCAAGTGATGGGATGTGGGAGGGGAGCCTAAAAGTGACCTGTCATTTGTCGGAGTTGCAGCATTGTAGGCAATCTCTGACGATTCGCTCTATGGCAAGGTCGACACCGAGCCACCAGTACAGGTTCCTAACTCTGCATTTGGTTTTACCAATCCCCAGGTGTCCTTCGTGGCAAATTTCAAGGATTTTGTGTCTGAGCTTGGAGGGAGGGATGATTTTGCCACTTCTCATGAGAAAAACGTTTTCCTGAGAAAGCTCATGTTTAACTTACCAGAAGGTCTTTGGCAATAAATCGTTTCTCTGGCCAACCATTATAAAGCATGCTGATTGCTTTTACCAGAGCAGCATCGCTAATTTGCTCTCTTTTCCACTTGTTTAAGGATATACCGTGCACATCTTCGTGTATACTGGCCACACAGATTTTATCATCAGATTCATAACTGGATTCTTACAGAGGGACAGGTATGCGGTTTAGAAAATCTGCAACTACATTCTTGG
This sequence comes from Lissotriton helveticus, assembly GCF_964261635.1. Classification (NCBI taxonomy): domain Eukaryota; kingdom Metazoa; phylum Chordata; class Amphibia; order Caudata; family Salamandridae; genus Lissotriton; species Lissotriton helveticus. The sequence goes on from NC_136068.1 coordinate 1,451,108,951, forward strand.
TACCAGGCACATATTGGACTTCATAATTAAAATCAAACAACCTTACAGACGTTCTGGATAGCCTGGGTGATGCAGCGTAAAGCCCTTTGGTGGTTAAAACTTTGGTCAGTGGCTTGTGGTCACTATTCAAAATTACTTTGTTACCCCATATAAATTGCCTGAAATGCTCCAACCCCCAGACACACGCCAAAGCTTCCCGCTCAATGACCGAATACTTTTCTTCTGTGGGTGTCAATGAGCGAAAGGCAAAAGCAATGGTACATTTAGTGCCACTGGAATCTTTCTGTGTGAGCATAGCACCCAAACCTGTACCACTGGAATTTAAAGTAAAACTCGACAAGACCCAAAAAGGAAAGTAGTTCATCTTTGCTTTTAGGTTCAGGGGCACTGTGAATAGCATCCAACAGTTACTTCTTTGGCTTGATGCCTTCTGCCGTGATCACGCGTCGTAGGTAGGTTACCTCAGAACAAGCAAATTTGCACTTGCTGTGTTCAGCGGTAATCCCCTTGGATTCAGCTTTCGTTTGTCAACATTCCAGAACGTACAGCTGATGACAGGAGGGTAAGAGGGTACGGAGGGGGAGAGGGGACAAAGTAGTGAACAACATAACAAAAGCTTGTCAGTAAGTCGAGTAACGCCTGAGCACTAAAACCATGGTTATCTATAGACCGTCATGGATTGCCTAGTACTGAAAGACACGCACATATGGTGCTGTGGCATAGTCAAAACCCAGCCTGTTGTGAATGCAGCACTTCGTGAATCTAAAGAAAAAGCTCAGGCTGTCTGGTAACTGACTTCTCAATTCTTTTTCTAAGATTGGTTTGATATAGGTCAATAGTACTTTGGAACTGTGGGCTTATTAAGCATAGACTTCTGTGAAAGCAGAGCTGTAACTTCTTGTTTTAACTCTGCAATGATCGGACCTAGAGTGAAGCAGCTGGTAATGAGTTGACATATGGAACAGATAGTGGTTGGAATTAGTTTTTTCGGTACATTTCCAGGCAAATTTATTACGAAACTTTTGCCTTTACTGTTTCATAATAATGTTTCATTTCCTTCTATGGTTAGATGTTTAACCCCTTGCACGCTGATGACGAGCTGGGCTCGTCATGAGGTAGCCTCCTCGCACGCTGATGACGAGCCCAGGTCGTCACGTAAAGTGCGCTTTTGAAAATCTCAGCGTGCGAGCGGAATTCCGCCCGCACGCATGCGGTTAAATTGTTGTAGTGCAAGTTTTAGCACTGGAAAGGAATATAACCTGATGTGGGTTCATTTATTAAAGATTTAAATCGATTATTTCTGACTCAGTTAGTCTTAATCTCGTCTTCAAAGAATAGTGCAAGTGAAGAGCATAGATCAATGAAAGGGTTATTTTTTCATTCATTGGGGGCAGGGAATGAATGGCAGTTTTCTTTGAAATTGGGAAAATAACCGTTTTAGCTCCACTGTCTCTCAAATTTCCTAATTTGTGTTTTATAGCTCCTGAGGTCGGTGGCAAACCATTTATTGTAATTTCGATTCTGGGCTAATTAACATTAGAGTAAGTGTTTTACGTGAGACAATTCTTATCAAGCTATAGAAAGTAGAGCAGTAGGTGAGATCTTAGGAGAAGAATTAGGGATGTATTGTTACTTCTAGAATGTGGTCAAGCTGTGATAGTATTCTGAAAGTGATTTCTATATGATTTTGTTAAGGGTATGTAGGGCCTTTGAAGCCAATGCAGAAGAAATACTAAATATAATGACTGAGTGGTCTGTCCAAAGAAACAAATGAAAACAGGAACTGGTCTATCCAGATATTAAAATCTCGGCTACAATGAGTGACTGGGTTTAATAGCTAATGGAAGGACGTACCAGCTTGGAACGCAATATATTGCCCGAGATTAATGGAAGCTGTAGTGGGTAGAAATAAAGACCCTTTTAGCTCTTCAAACCTAAATGTGTTTGTGCATGTAAATATGATTTGTGCTCTCGCTGATGGTGCACCAAGGTTGAATCTGCACAACAATGTACAATTACAGTGCTGCTTGCTTTTCACAAAACGTGTGTCTTGTTGTAATGAGTATTTTAGGTAGCTAGTGAGTCACACAAATGAAAAGGTGTGTTTTAACAAGCATCCTCTTAATAAGATGTAACAATGTAAAGCTCTCTGACGTCAGCTAACTGGATCTGGTGCTATGTAAAATCTTCAAAAATTATCTTTAACTTATCATTGAAAAGCAGTACTTCTTAAGTAGGGCTCCCGGTTTTATGGTATTTGTTTGTGTTGCTTTTCTCTCTGTATTTATTCATATTTATTTTGGGTTTTGTGAATAAAATGAAGCTGAAACTAGTATATTTCCACATTTATTTAACTGTTAAATGTGCACTTATGCTTGAATGCCTGAGCGGTTTCAATTATATGAAAACCCCAGGTGATAAATTTATTTATATGAAAAGACACACATTTTAGTATAAACCTTGTGCATATATACTGCGATTTAGGCCTCTTTACTAAAGTGTTCTTTTTTTACTTCCCCTTGCCTTTCAATCAGCATAGCTGTTCGCTTGGCAGCCGAGACTGACCACATTTAGAATCACTCAAAAAAGAACCCAATTTCCGTTTTATCCACATTTAAAAATAGAAAGAAAAATAAGTGGGTTTCTGTCAGTATCTGTAAAAGTGCATAAAACCGGAAGATGGGAGCCTTATTCTTACGCTACTCATTTGAACTTTTTAGAGAGTAGTGCACATTGATTCAAAGGGCAGATGTGGGTGAGCTTTAGTTTAGGGTCCAGCAAAGGCTAGTAGTTAGTTTATTTATCTGGAATCCTACTTTTAACTACCACCTTTTATTTTACATTTTGTTTAACGTTTATGAGACCTCTGTCCAATCTACTTAAATAGACTGGTATTTGGTGTCTTCCACCACCCATCCGAGACTAATAATCAAAATCTCTCTGTTCTGGCCAACTGGTTTTACCCGAGGACAAAAGTCCCCCAATATTTTCGAAGCTCAGTCACACCTAAAGTGTTTTTTTACATGGCTCCACTAATGCAACCTGTGGTAGTAACACAGTATATGTAACCACAGAATACACATTGCTTCCAGCCTTGGTCTGGACATGGAGATGCCCAAAGTCCGCACCCAATTCTTTTTTACCATTTGTGAAAATCTTGCAGGGAATCTTACTTTTTCAATGACTCGCAGTTTCGAATACTGGTCGGTCATTATCCTATACAGTCCTAAATGAACTACAGCAGCACTCGTCTAGCTGCACTTGTCAAGACTTTGCCCTGCTCCAGCAGGCGCAAATCTGTACAGTAAGACTGATCACTGGTTTTCGAGGCATGAACAAATCACACCATTATGACATCTCTTTGTTGGTTGCCTGTCCACATTAGGATCTGCTATTCAACTGACCATTGTACATAGACCAATATAGCAAAAAGTTTATAGCATCCAGATTTAAATGGTATATGCTGAAATTGTCCTTCTGCTCAGCCTGACACGCCTTGCTATAGATCTCAAAGACCAGAACCACTAGTCAATCAATCAATATTTTGTTTTACGTTAATAATAAGCAACATAATATTACTGTATAGATACAATTTTATAAACTTATAAAACTCCGCTTATAATACTTTTTTTGCAAGCTATCCTAAAAATTCCATTTTCACCAATGTTCATAAAATATATGTAGGTATTAATCTATTTTCAATAGATCTTAAAACTGCATCTGGTTTAAGCAGAATATAAATATAATACATAAAATTAGCTACGTATTATTTGTTTCATGTGCTATAAAGTGCTGTATATTTAAATATCAACTCTTGTGCCATTAGAGAGTATTTAAAGTGTCATTGAGCAGGAGCACATACAGGTCTATACATGGTTCTTACTTGTGGTTGTGAGGACGACGCATCTAGTTAAGGTTTGGGGTGGGGGGGTCATCATGACACACCTTAGGAGTAGAATAGTGGAGTTTAGTGTGTAGTGGATGGATCAGCTTGCATGTTCCGTGGCAGGAGAAGGAGTCGCCCAACACGGAGTTGAAGTCATCTGAGGAAGAGGGCGAGTCTGCCCTAATTGTCGAACAACAGCCTAAAAAAAGGAAGAGTGCTAGAGGGACATGTACAGCAGCCATCTTATTTGTCACTGTGTTTGTTGTTACTGTGTTGATGCTATAGACTGCTGCGTAGACATAGAAGATGGCACTGGCACTGTAAGAGGACTCAAGTATGTGTGAATGAGGTGACCATGTTTGAGTGTGCATTTTGTGGATCATGGAAAAGCGGTACACCACAGAAAAGTTGTGAAGCTGAAGAAATTGATAATGTTAATAAAAAAAGTCGTGCTTTAATACATTTTGATGTTTAAAGCATTCTATTGAGCTATTTTTTTACGCACAGTTACTCTTGATAACCACTATTTTTCAGGAAACTTCCTTTGCATGCTCAGAGAATTGGAATAGTACATTTTCATTTATTAGGGTTTAAATTATTGACCGACTATTTCCGGCAGTAATTTATTTATTTATGTTAAAAGTTTTATATAGCGCTAGCTTGACCGGTAGGTATCAGAGCGCTTTACATACACACTATAAAAAAAACAGATGGAAATTGCATTACATAGTAGGCAGGCAGTAAGGAAGCAAACCAGAGATAACAAGCGTCTTGTGCTCCGCCTGGATTTCTTTTAAAGACAGTTCTCTAAACGTGCTAGAAGAGCACATTGAGGGTAGGCATGCCGGTGACTACGTGTCCTGGCAGTTTCTTAAACAAGCTGTTGGCATTGCGCAAAGGCAGCCGCAATTTATTTTAACAACAACATCCCGCTTTCACTTTACAATAGCTGCCGCCCCACAGAGCACTCGTGGGGCGGGGCGGGGCGGCAGCTATTGTAAAGTTAAAGCACAATGCAAAAATAAACACGCATCACCTTCGCCAAAGCCCCAGTGAAAAACAAGTCGGATTGGGGTGGGGGCGGGGAAAAAGAGGAGTGAGCAAGTGGGAGGGAATCGCTGGCGAAGCTTCAAGAGCCTGGTGAGGGGCGGGGGAGGCAGCGAGTGGGAGGGAGGGAAGGAGATGCCCATGGGCCTTTGTAGCGCTTTACAAATGTTTAAATAAATAAATAAATAGCATATGGGGATGGGGTGTGAGTGAGGGGGAGCAGAAGCCTTTGATGTGGTGTGCGAGGCGGATGGAATGACTGATACCAAGCGCGTGCTGGCGAAGCATCATGCTTCAAGAGTTAACATGCATTGTGAGAAATCCGCTTGTTCAAGAGAGTTTGTTCCCCTGCTATAGGTTCGAGCTATTAATCCCTGCGGGATTTAATAGCTCGGCCTAATAATCCCTGCGGGATTTAATAGCTCGACCTAAAAACCCCAGCAGTTTACAGTGATCTGGGGCTCGATGGAATCTAGGCTTTTCATTATGGCCATCTGACAAGTTCGGATCTCCCGTTCATTAAAAATGGATTTCAGTAATAAAATACGGGATTCCTTTAGGACAGGGCATTTGCAAACCAGGTGTATGATGTCTTCCTTTAAGGCACCACATAGTCTGCATGATTTTAATTCTTTGACTCCATGAATTTTGGTAGGCCAGAGATGTCACGACACCTAGTCAAATCACCAGCAGCTTTCTTTTTAGATATGGTAGATATGTCCTACCGAGATATTCTGCTGGGTTTAAAGTGGTACTGGATTGTATTACTATCCAGGCAAGTGACAGATTGGGGAGTTTGTGCTTGTCATCAATAAGGAAATGTAATTTAGCTGCTTTGTTAATGGCATGGTGTAGGAGAGTAGGGTCTGCAATCCTATGATCACCCAGATTTTTGCTTTTTTGCTGCACTGGTTTACGACTTTCCCTGGCTGTGGGCCTGCTAATCAGACCCACAGCCTAGCTGTTCTCTCTATCCAAATTGTACTCAGGTACTGAATTGGCACTGGGCCCTCTCCAAGTCCCTGTACCCAGGGCTGAGGTGTACCCAGAAGTCTCCCAGGGGCTGAAGCATGTATTATGCCACCCCTGGGCTGACTAACTAAACTGACACAACTGGCTGCACGACAGCTGGGGCAAGGTGGTGTACTCACCCTTTGCTTTAGATATAGTATACCTATATCTAACCCTAAGATGGACACACAGATCTCCTATCAGTCACTCCTATGGCAGGCCTTAACAATCCTGAAGGCAGAGTGCTTGGAATCGTGTGAGATGGTGCTCTGGCATGAGCTGAGCCTGTCTGCGGCTTTCGGGATCCATCCCTTAGCCGTTTCCATGATATCGCATACCATATACTCTTAAGTGCATTATAATCCTCGCGGTTATATGCCAACTCTGGTATCGCTTTATCAAAACATGTCGAGTAAGGTGTCATACGAATTGGAATACTAACCCCTCGCCAATTCTGGCGACGGGGTTAGCATTCCACCCTTCTAGAGGGACACGACATGTATGTAACCCCTAACCCCGGTTAAAGTCAGACATAGCCTCAGCTCCACAAAATGGATGCTGCCACCGAGACACAAGTCTGCCCTCCTGCTGCTGGGAGTCCTCCCAGAGCAGGAGGCAAGGACAAAGGGTTTCCTGCCAGGGGCGGTGCCAGCACCGTCCCAGACAGGGTTTTGTGTATTCCAGGTAGGCAGGGCTACAGAGGAAGGTGACTGCAAGTGGCACCCCGGTGCTCACTGTGCATAGGCCGGCTGAAACCAGTTCCAGGGGCACTCCAGCCCCTGGCCTGGGGAAAGCCCGCCAAGGAAGTGGGTGTAACCACCCCCCTCCTGGTCCCACCCCTAGGGCAGGACTTAGTCGCGTGCCAGCCCCCTTTTCCCAGATAAAGGTAGGGACTGGCCCCCTTCCAAATCAGATCATCTTTGGAATCAAGATACCACTTTCCACGAAAGGACTTCACGATTTCTTCCTCAAGATTCTCCCTTGTGGCTAAGGAGTAGTCACCCTGCATCCGCAGGCACCATCCAAGAACACTGCGGTCTGCTGCACGTCCTTCCTCCGGAATCCGACTGCCCAGCTCGACGAGACCCGGCTTCCCTGGCACCTCTGACCTCTACCCACCTCTACAGCACAGCTGAGAACCGTGGGTGCGACGAGACCTCGAGGGACCGGCCATCGCCAAGACTGCACGACTTCTGCACAGCAAGCCCACCGAGTAATTTCCTGGTGAGTGCTTTGGGGTCCGAGAAGCCCCCACCCTGAGCAGCTCCAGCACCGAAGAGCAGCCCCCCAGCATATCCACGATCGGCGTGGGGCCCTTCTGCTTTTTGCTGCTCACCGCGTTGTTTGGCTACTAACCCGCTGGCTTGTGGCCTTCCGAACGACGCCCGACGACAACACTGCTGCTAGTCTGGTTGCTCCAGACTGGCCCTTGCTTCCCTCCATCGGAGAAGTACCCTGGACCCTCCTGGTCCGGCTAAGACGCCATTTTTAGGTCCACCGCGTGGGCCTTGCATTTGCCAAGACTTGTTGCCCAATCCTGGGTCCAGCGACGTCGACAGCAAGAACCTTCGTGGGACAGCTCGCACCTCCATCCTGGTCGCCGACAACGCCTCCTGGTCCGAGAGACTGCAGAGCCCAGCAGCGCCCACTCACCTGACTGCGGTGACTTCGCCCGGTGCCATCCTGGTGCCCACTTAATCACTGGCTAGTGATTCAAGAACTTGGTCCCCTCTGCTTTCAGGTTTTCTTCTTCCTTGATCCAGGCTTGGATCCATCGAACTTTTCTTCACTGGTCGCCTGCCAGCAACTTCCTTCTTCCAGGCTCCTGGTCCGGCACGAGGATTCCCGACGTCTTTTCAGACCTATGCAGCTGCAGCCCCTGGGCTAGGTAACTTCGGCATTTCGGTGCCCGAGCATAGCCTCACTATCTAAGGGTCAGGATCCACTGTCGTTTTCTCCCTACCAGGTCGGGTTCGCCCGTGAACACTAACTTTGTGAATTCTAGCTTCCATAGACTTTGTCCCGCATCCCGCGTGAGAGTGCACACTCTGCACCCGAGTTCCCTAGGCCTCCTGCTAGTAATCTAAAGGTTCAGTAGTCTAGTCCTAGCGATCCCAAAGCCTCTGAGAATCGTTACTTACCTGCTAGTAATTCGCATTCCACTTTTAAAGTATATGGTTTTTCGTGCCCCTCGGGCATTTGTGTATAACGTGCTAACTTAAGTATTTTCATAAGAGTTTTGTTGTGTGCTTAGCACCCTGTCCTCATAAAGAGTACAGGGTTGTTGTGATTCTAATAAATACATTGTTTATTTTCATAACACTTGTGTGGTGTCCTTTCACTGGGTGTTCAAGGGGTAAGGTGATGGTAAAACAGCTGGCTTAACACGCCCTCTAGAGTCTTAGCCTTAGACTGCTCGTATCCATGCTACTAGGATAGCTGGTCTATAAGGTTGACTTACAACCAATCATCAATAAGGGTTGTTTGGACTGATATATAGTGATCACTAGAATAGTGAACACTGCACATCAGGCCAACTTCTCACACATGGCAAAAAGTAGGATACGGTAAATTTAAGTGCCATATATCCATTGAATTTGTTTCTTGCAGGGACAACCACAAATATTTACTACAGATCGAGTGTGTCATTCACCAGAGACTGCCATAAAGCCTTGACTAGAGAACTGGTTTGATTAATCCGTATTGTATGCCATGTATTAATAGTTGGGTATCTTCTTGCTATGATTTGTTGTGTTAGCCCAAATTCCAGTCGAACCTGTGAGGCAGCGGCACTCTGGGGAAGTCCGAAAACTCGCTTGTAGGTGCTTGTTTGCAATTTGTCCACAATGATAGCATTTTTTCCATGCAAAACCACACTCGCATAAGCCACCATTGGAAGTAGTTTTGCAGTGATGATCGCTAATAATGGCTTAAAGGAAGGGCCGTCCAACTTCTTGGCAAGCACACAAATGGCGTATGTCAGCGCCTTACTTTTCTTTACCATGTGCTGTTTATGCATCTCGAAATTACATTTTTTGTCAATGTAAAGACCCAAATGTTTGTAATTGCTAACTTCTTCTAACGTCTCCTAGCTTAATCTTGAGTGGGGGAGGGTCCATTTCTCATGGGCATTGTGTGGTAAATAAATAATTAATTACCGGTACTATTTTTGAATACATTGAATAAAACAGATAGCTCAATAAATAAGAGACAGGATTCGAGGTATCTGAGTCTAACAGGCTTTAATCAGGCATAAGGGAAGGGACAGGAACGGGATAGCCTGCACGGAAATAGAATGGATGGCAGCTGCCAGGGAATGGGAATGGCATGGGGGTTTCAGTAACAGTACACAGTATATATATACTAAAACAATTACATTACATTCAATACAGTAGGCGTAGCAGTAGGCGTAACTCGTAGCAGTCGCGAAAGATAAGGACAAAATGGGTGTAACAAGAAGGCGTGTACAGGACGTATACATAGACATGTGATGTAGACGTCCCAGAAGTGTCATAAATGGGGCGGAAACATAGAGGGTGCTACCTGAGCAGCTGGGACCTTTAACCTAGTGGTGCGCGCAAACGGGCAATGACGTGTGACTAGGGAGAACTGGGGGCTATGACTTCTGCACTAGAAGAGGAGACTAAAGTCTGCAGGGTCAAGACGACATGTACCTATGGCATATCTGGTATCTTGTGTTTGGAGTACATGTTGATAGAAACTAAAAGCTATCAGGGCAGAGGCTACTTGACTCTAAGGCTGGTGCATGCATATATTCTTCGTGTAATGCGTGTGCTAGGAATATTCTATGAATATTAATACAGTATTTCTCCTGCATGGAGACAGAAAGACTAGACCATAGTTGAAACTGTTGATGCGGTTCAGTAGCTTAGGAATGCAAAGACGAGAGGCTGGACTGATAACTAGAAGCATAACATACTCTTGGCAGACAGGCAGGCAGAGCCAGGCCGGGCCGGGCACCGTGCTGCGCGGAAGTAAGTTAAGGGTCAGGGATGCAGGTGGGGGCTTTATCGCTCCTCGGAGCGGGTTCAGAAGACTGGAGCTGAATCTGATGTCCGGGCCCTTTTGAGGCCTAGAAACGGGGACAATTCAATGAATTAACGTGTACACTGTAAAACATGGCAACATAGGCCTAATACTCGTTGCTTTCACGAGAACTGGAAACTGACATACTAGAGTTGGACACAACTGTAATTGCGTCTTTAATCGATCATAGGGGGATATATGCATATCGATCATGCACGTATAACATAGAATGGGGAACACGTAGGCACATATAACATGGCAAAATTTACTTTTCCACAATTGTTTTAATCTTGACCTTGTTTATTTCTTGTTTTTTTGCCATGGCAAATTCCGCTGATTCTTCGATTGATCTTTGTAAACCCACCCTCGAAAGACTTAAAAACATGATATTGTCCACGTAAGACAAGTTTATCAGGATCAATGGCCCTAGTCTCGGTGGATGAGTTACCTAGCTGCGGCAATAGGTCAGCCATTAAAAGATTGAAAAGGTGTGGCGCAAGAACACACTCTTGTTTAAAGACGATAACTGTAGGTATTCACCTGGACAGCCTCGTCCCATCTGCCAACTTGATTTGGGTCCAAGTATGTATGTATAAAATTGCTCAATATTTCGCAAGGTTTTATCTTGAAGATCCCACCGCCTTAGCTTTCCTCACAAAAGGGCTCAATCAACCCGATCAAAAGCGTCTTTCAAGTCTATGAAACATTAAAGCAATATTTTCTTTAAGCACTTACATTTGTCAGCAATTGTTGTTTCTGCTAGTGTGTATGGTGGCTCCATAGACTTTCCGAAATCCTGTCTGGTTGAATGGAATCCGATTGTTGGTGTTGGACCACTCCACTATGTTTTCCAGGACTAATGAGACGTAGTGTTTTGCTTCTGAGTCAATGAGTTCGATCGGTCCCCTCCCTTGAAGATTGGATTTATTATCGATCCTCTCCAATTTCTGGGGATGAATCCAGTTGCCTTGACCTCTTTATACAGTGCTGTTAGCAGGCTGGCCCAATATTCCGGGTCTAGTTCGTAAATGGCTGGGATAATGCCATCAGTGTGAGACCACTGGGACGAGTGACATCCTACATGTTGCCGATGTAACTGGGTCTTTTGCCCAAACATCATTGTTTGACTCTTACTCTGAGGAACATTTTTGATTAGCAAAGATCTTCATCAAATGAGATACCCAGTCTTTTTCTGTAACACTTGAGCTTTTTATTGTTCCTTCTTCCCTGCCAATGCCGTTAACAGTTGCCCAAAAGGCTGTAGTACTAGTTTGTTTGGAGTTAAAAAGGAACTTTGCCCAGAACTCTTCAGATTTTGTTTTCCGATCTACCCAGAGTTGTTTTTTATTAAGCCTTTCCAATTTTTTTATTTTCTCCCATGTGTAAGTTGTTGGAGTAGGTTTCCTGACCTTCCTAATTTCTCGTCTCAGTTCTTATCTTCAGTTTAGGTTTTTTCCGTCAAACCCACTGGTTGCCGAGTTATTTGCCTCTACAGGGCGTGGATTTAGAGCCGTCCATTAGCAATCTTGTTGAAAATCTTGTCAAAGCTTTTATTGGTGTGACAAGTGGTGCTCTGCTGGATTTCAGTTTTGCTTTCGCCTTGGCAACCAACTTTGGGAGAGAACGATGTGTCCATTTTCAACGCTTCAGGTTAATTGCTTATAGTCTTACAATTCCTGCGGGTGCCAATAGGTGTTTAGCAGGCTTTAGGCTTCACTCCAGTTGCTGGCATGAGTAGTCGTTTTCCACAGTGTATTTGATTTTTGTACTTCCTCATCTGATTTACCAATGGAAAGAAGAGTACTGTGTTGTCGATTTATTGATCCTGATGTCACTACAAAATATGTTAGCCTTTGGGGGTTGTCATCTTGAGTTCGACAATAGATTACCAGATGTTCCATGACAGTAACCAGTTCCTTCCCGATGGGGTCTGGTTGTTTTCGGGGATGGGTGGCCTGTGGGAGAACTGACCAGATTGCATTTTTGGCTTCGAAGTGCTGGTCCACTTCCGATGTGTGGGTGTGTATATTAAATTGGTGTTAAAGTCAGCTGTCACTAGTATTTCTCCGGTAGGGTTTGTGAATCTTACTTCTGTTATCACGTGGATTCGTTTCTTGAATAATGCAGAATTTTTATGGGCATTGGGATGTGCATAATTGTTGAATAATGTTACTGGTGTTTTCCAATGGTCGTAGCGGAGGCTAAGCATAATTGTCTGTAGATCGGAGGTGGAGATTTGTAGTTGCTCCGAGATGATGCTTAATGCGGTTGATACATAGACGCTAAGACCCTGTCTAGACCTCACAAATCGATATGCTTTATTTGCATCAACTTGGTGAAGCACATACCCAGCCAATTGAATTGGATCGATCAGTCAGGTCTGTTACAGGGCTATGATTTCATATTTTCCCCAGTTTTCTGGCAGTGCACCATTTGTTAGTTTGCACTTTGCTCCAGCGATGTTCCAGGAAAGAATTCTGAGAAAAATCTTCTGCAAATTGGTTGTCCTTCCTTGGGGCATTTAAGGCAGATGCTATCCAGCACCATTGTTCTCGAGTTTATCCATTACTTGTTTCTTTGAATTCGTGGTTATTCCGTGGTTCCTGTTGAACCATGAGCATGTTGTATAACCGAATATACCGGGTAGGGACCTAGGCTGGTGATTAGACTTTGGGGCAAGGTTAACAAGGGAGATGGATAGCGCTGTTTTTTGGGTTTTGAAAGAAGTGTACCCTATGATTTGAACTGTTGCCGTGCTATTAACTAGGAGGGCTATGGGGGCGCTAGAGGGCGCCGGGCAAGATGGCCGCACGTATGTGAGGCTCTGCCGGGACCGTAATTAATATGTGCTAAAATCCTGTACATCCTGCTGCTTGGACCCCCCAGCTTGAAGGCAACATTCACCTGAAGTGCCTGTGACTCGAGAGCGGAGCTCTCCCTTGAGCGGAAGAATCGACTGACCCGTGATTCCGGAGGTGCCGCGCGCCGCATCCTAGACGGCCGGAGGCGGGTGATCCAGCAGAGTGAGCCGCGCTGCGGCTTGGGACTTATTGCCTGCTCTTCCTGCTCGGATGACCGGTCTGGTGCCCTGAACGTTGAGCTGCGGAAGGTGGCGGAGCACTGAAGACGGCGGGATTGTGCCTGAAAATCGAGCGGACCGCAGTCCGATCCCGCTGGTGGTGGTGAGTGGGGCGAGGGACTACGCGAGTCCGGGGCTGCGGAGGCGGCGCTGGGCCGCACTGGGCCTTGTCGCGCAAGCTTCGGCTGGCTGGGGTGCGGGACAATGCTGAACCGCTACGCAAGGGTGCTGGGGGAGAGTTGCGGCCCAGCGGGCTTGGAGGGCCATTTACCATTGTGGTCCAGCGTGGGAGGTCTGACTTGCTGCTCTGGTCGGTGTCCTTGGCCTGCCGCCTTGAACACGCTGCCGCTCCCTGATCTGCTGCTGCTGGTGAGAGGGCCGACTGGGTCCTTGGTGCTGCAGCGCTAGCCAGTCTGCTTGGCTTTGAGGATCGCCTGGGCCAGAATTGCGGGGGTGCCTGTCCGACCCCACGGACTACTACCTCTGGGCTGAGCCTGATCTAGAGGCGGCGCCATGGGCAGGCCGGAGTGTAATCAGCCTAAGATCAATTTTGAGGCGAAAAAAACTGCGCAGTCCTCCTCACAATCACCGCCGGACACTGAGAATGCGGGGGCGGCGGGCGGAGGCCCGACCTTGGAGAATACGCTTGTGGCGATGCAAAAAACGTTGCAGTCCATTGAATGCACCATGGAGGCGGTCAATCATAGGCTCGACCATATGGCGACGCAGTTCGACCGGCAGAACGAGAGGATGGGCGAGGTGGAACAGAGGGTATCCGCCACGGAGGATGGGCTGGCCACAGTGACCACTAAGGTATTTAATATGGAGAGAGTGCTGGCGGTGATGCAGGCGAAGAACGAAGAGTTGGAGGGGAGGTCCAGACGCAATAACATTCGCGTCACGGGCCAGCCGGAATCCACGAATGTGGGGCGGATGGAGGACTTCATGGAGCGAATGCTGGTGGACATCTTTGGCTCGGACCAGTTGTCAAGGGTCTTCATCGTGGAGAGGGCACACCGCACGCTGGTGAAGAGACCGGTACCTGGGGCAAATCCGCGCCCAGTCATCGCTCGCATACTTAACTACAAGGACCGTGATGTGATACTTCGGCTTGCCAGGGAGAAGGGCTCCATTGAATACCAAGGGAGTAAACCGGAGTTCTTCCCAGACTTCACTGTGGCGGTGCAGACAGCGCGAAAGGAGTTCAGTACGGTAAAACAGCTGCTTCGAGAGGAGAACATTCCATATGCCATGCTGTACCCTGCGCGGCTTCGGATAGGGCCCCCTTCTGACAATAAAATCTTCGCTACCCCTAAGGCTGCTATGGACTATGCGAAAAAACAGAGGAAACGCAAAAGGGACTCAAATGTGCAGCAGGAGGGGGAAGGGGACCAGATGGACGGTGTGGAATAGGCGTCTGACGCCTTGCAAATAACTCTTGGTTGAAGAGGCTGCCCCTACGAGAGGCGTTTTTGCTTGGTATGGTATGGCTTGTTGCCTTGATGCGTTGTTTACCCTGCCTTACTCTGCGGAACGCAGTTTCAAAGTTTTTTGTAAATTCTCCTGTACTGCAGGGTGTTTCACTTGAGGGGCAGATGGCGATTGCATCACTCCTTGCGCGGGGCAGCTGAGCCCAGAATGATACTTGGGATGTGCACAGACGCGCTCATGGGACTGGGGCTGTGGAACTGTTGTATAGCTGCTAGCTTGCCCTTTGATACTGGCGTACTGCTGTACTGTGCTTCATTTGTGGGGCGGATGTCGATTGGTTCCCTACTTCCTAGGGGCTCCTACGCCCGGATTGGTGAGCGGGTTGTGCACAGTGGCACCTGCACATATGGAGTTGTGTGATTGTTATGTAACTGCTTGATAGCTCCTAGATATTGGCGTACCGATGGATCTGATGTGCTGGTGTTGGGAGAGTCATTTTCTTTACTGACTACGTCAGGCGGCTGAGATTTGCAATGATCCTTGAGGCTCTGAGGGTTGGGGGGGAGGGGCGGGATGTTCTAATTGCTTGCGCGGTCCGCTCTCTCGTCAGATTTCTGGCGGGGGTTGTGCGCCACTGCGTCCCCACACATGGGAGATCCCCACACACTTATGTATGCATGGTTGGGGTGGCTAGGGGAGGGGGGCAGGGGTCAGCTTTGGCAGGTTGGGGTTGCTGAAGTGGGTGGAGGGGGGATGGGTTTTTTTTGGTTTTCCTGGGTACGGTCGCAGTCTTTTCTTGAGAATGACGGGAGGTGTGTGAGGACTATGCAGGGGTTGGGTGGCTACTGGGCGCTACTGTGCATGGGAAGGGTGACTCTAATTACTGGACCTCATGGAAGGCATGGTTGTGTGAGTTATGCTCAATGTGGCCTGGTGGGGTGGATTTACAGCCTTTGGGACAAATATTTGATCTGGATGGATGGCCGGGGGGGGGGGTAAAATTACATGCGTTACTTGGAATGTGAGAGGGTTGAATCGCCCTCAAAAGACTAGGCAAATGTTGGCATTTCTAGACAGACATGGTGCACAAGTTGCTTTCCTTCAAGAGACGCATTTGGGGGGTAGGGCTGCAGAGACTGTGGGTCGTAGATGGGCGGGATTTAGACCGGCATCGAATTACTCCTCTTACGCACGTGGTGTGATGATTCTGATTAAAAAATCTGTCCCGTTTGTTAAACTGCATGAGGATATTGACAAGGAGGGTCGCTATATTATAGTGCATGGCAACTTGTGTGGAACCCCTGTCACGCTTCTTAATGTTTATGGACCAAATTTGGACGACCCTGATTTTTATGTTGCACTATGGAATAAGGTCTACATGTTCCCATAGTCGGCTGTGCTTTGCGGGGGGGATTTTAATATTGTACTGGATGGGGAGATGGACAGGAAACAAGACAAGCCCTACGTACGAAAGAAAGCGGCTGCTGAGGTACATGAGGGAATGGACGGACTTGGACTGGTGGATGTGTGGCGGCTGAGGCACCCGGGTAGGAGAGAAGGTACTTGCTATACGTCAGCTCATGATACGTGGTCGAGATTGGATTACTGGTTGGTGACTCGGGATGTCTGTGGTTGGGTTATGGATGTTGATCATTTGCCGCGCACGCTCTCCGATCACGCGCCGGTCCGCTTGGTGTTGAGTATACCGACGTGCACGCCTGCTCCATTCACTTGGCGCCTGTCGCCGGGAACATTGACTGATCAGGTGTTGCGTGAGCGGCTCAGGACTCTTATTGAGGAATTCTTCGACAAAAATGTTGGCACGGTTGATAGTGCATGCACGGTGTGGGAGGCCTTTAAGGTGACTATCCGTGGGGCGTGCATTGGTCTTCAATCTGGGGTCCTGACATCGCTAAGAGGTTCCATGTCTAGGTTGGAAAGGGACCTGTTGACACTTGAGCGCCAATTGGAGGACTGCCCTGGGGAAGCCTTGTTAGCAGACATTAGGTCGAAAGTCTCTGAGTACAACGAACTAGCTGATCAGGAGGTGAAGTTCTTATCCAAGCATACCAGGGCGCGGTATTATGGTGAAGGGGGCAGACCGGGGAAAGGCCTGGCGGATCGCATACGAGAGCCTTGGGCCAAGCATTGCACGGTGCAGGAAATAGTGGATGGGGTGGAGGTTGTGACAGACACGCCGGGCATTCTGGGCTGCTTTGCGAAATATTATGAAAGTATGTATGAGCGTCGGGAGACGGCGTCAGAGGAGGAAATAGATCGATATTTTGAGGACATAGCTCTGGTTTGGCTTTCGAGGGGACAGCAGGAATTTCTAATGCACCACATCACGGTGGAGGAGTTTCGGGAGGCGATAGCTGCGCTCCCTAATGGAAAAGCTGCAGGCACAGATGGTTTGCCGTCCGAATTTTATAAAGAGTATGTCGATCTTCTGCTCCCGCACCTGGCGATGGTGCTGGAAGAGGCTGTAGAGCAGGGCCAGTTTCCAACTACGATGAGAGAGGCGCTTCTAGTTGCATTGCCGAAGCCCGGGAAACCTTCTAACCAGTGTGACTCGTACCGGCCTCTCTCCCTCATGAACACGGACGTTAAAATCATAGCCAAGGTGCTCGCTACTAGGCTGAAACTGCTTCTCCCGGTAATGGTACTACCTGATCAATCGGGGTTTGTGCCGTTCCGGTCTACCACCCACAATCTCAGGGCTCTTTTTGCTGTATTACATTTGCTCAAACCGGAGTTGGCAGCGGTGGCTGTCATGCTTGACGCCGCGAAGGCCTTCGACTCAGTCGCATGGCGGTATATGATAGCCATTTTGCACCGGATGGGGGTGCCATTCTTTTTCACATCGCTGGTGACTCTTCTCTATACTAACCCTATAGCACGGGTGAGGGTTAACGGACACGTCTCAAACTCGTTCTCGGTACGGAGGGGCACTCGGCAGGGATGCCCTCTCTCGCCTTTGCTGTTCGCCATTGTGATGGAGCCCCTGGCCTGTGTTTTAAGGCAACGGTATGCTGACGCGGCACTAAAGTTCCCCCTTCGCTCGCTGGCTGTGTCCATGTATGCCGATGACATGGTTCTTTATGTGCGCGAGCCTGCTCGCCATCTTGAACCTATCCTTAGGGAGTTCATACGGTTTGGCCGCCACTCAGGACTGACCATCAACTGGGATAAGTCTGTTATGCTGCCTCTCACTGATGCTACCCTTCCTTTTCCCTTGGAATTTCCACTAGAATGGACGGAGGACTCGGTGCGCTACCTTGGGATCTGGATTCATCGAGATAGTCAAGAAGTCATTAGAGCCAACTATGGCGTGGCTATCTCCAAGCTGGAGGATCAGGTGGCTCGATGGACTAAGCTCCCTCTCACCCTCGCCGATCGGGTGTCTTTAATTAAAATGGTTGTGCTACCGAAATTTTTTTATCTTTTTGTTAACATACCACTTCCGCTGACGTCGCACTTCTTTGCCAGGCTGAGATCCTTGCTGACCACGTTAACCTGGGCTGGGAAAAAGCCACGAGTGTCGTGGGATGTGCTGACTAAACCATACACTTTAGGAGGTTACGCTGTGCCGGATATGAAGTTATATTATCTGTGTGCGCAAGCGCATTTTGCTGCATATTGGGTGTCTGCGCCCCCGTATACCCCGCATGTGGCGCTTGAAGCCAGTTCTGTTCTCCCATACCCACTGAGAGCTATGATGGGTAACAATCACTCAGTGTTCGAAAAGGGCGAGGTGGACACTGTGCGCTCCACGGCTAATGCGTGGCGGGAGCTTGGTAGGAGAGCGGGCAGGTTGCCGTTATACGCTCCAAGCATGCCGCTATTATACCATTCGGACATATCGGTGTCGGGTGAAGTCGGTGGTCTGCAGATCCTTCAGGGAGCTGGACTACACAATATGGGGGATCTCTTCCCGGGGGCCACGTTCCTCTCGTTACAGGCTGTGACGGAGCGGTCCACAAATGTGGTCATGGCCACTTTTCTTTATGTCAGACTTCGGGCGGCTATACACTCCTTATACCCTACATATCCGGAGGAACCTTTAACATTGGGGGCCTTGCAGTTACTCTACACCGCGACTGACAGGGTTAAATTGCTTTCCAGATTATACCGAGCTGCTCAGGAGAACGAAGGAGGGGGTGCTGTACTAGCTAGGGCCAGATGGGATAAATGTCTGCCAGAGCCATTAACAGATGATGAATGGACTGAATGCTGCCCCATGACTGGGGGGTATGTGGCCAACGGCAATTTTCGCCTCTTGCATTTTAAATTTCTACATCAATGGTATTATACACCTACGCAGCTAGCTAGGTATGGGCTACGCGACTCTGCTCAATGTGTCCGGTGTGGAGGAAATGATGCAGATTTCGTGCATTTGGCATGGGGGTGTGCACGAGTGTATGACTTCTGGGTGGCTGTGACTGAGGCACTGACTAAGATGGTGAATACGGAGGTTGAGATGGATATACGCCTGTGCTTACTGGGGCTCGCCTCTGGTGTGCCTAGTTCGGAACGGAGGTTGATTGTCCTGGCATTGCAACTTGCCAAGCGGAGGGTGGCTATGGTGTGGGGTGGAAGGCGGGCGCCTGATGTCCAGTTGTGGCTGAGAGATATGGCCTACTGCAGGGACCTATTGACTTGCTATGCTGAAAATCTGCCGGTGAGGTCGCGTCCGCGCGACGTTTGGGCTCCATACACTGCATACATGCTGTCACTGGCGTGCGATGATGCTTCCGACGATGAGGGCGAGGGTCTGTTGCCGGGAGATGGAGAGCTTGAGTGCTTACCTGACTGAATGGTTACGCTGCCGGGGGTGAGTTGTCCTTCCTATTTGATGTATGTGCACCGTACGGAAGGGCTGTCTTGTTCAGTTGGCTTGATGGTGTTCACCCACTGTCTGAGGACTCATGCGGGGTTATGTGTCCGAGGTTGCACAGCTTGCTCGACTACTGATTATGTCTTACGTACCTTCTGTGTTAATCTACCATTCTGTACTCCTGTACTGGACTTTTACTGTGACCGGGGACCGGGAATGTTTGGGCTGGGGGGTTGGGGGTTGTTCCTGTGGGTTATAAAAACTGTAAAATAAGACCTATATATGATGAGCGAGATACGGCTGCGGAGGATGGCCTAGGTTTGGATTGTGACATATTATTGCCCTCTGCGATCTTTGTATGTGCTCGCCTGATGTCATCTGATATGTGCTTCTAATTGCTAACTGTTGATTTGGTAGCAGCCGGCCCTATACAGGGTTGTGGGCACACTGCTGTGTATGAGCACGTATTTGCAATAAAGGTCTTAATAAAAAAAACTAGGAGGGCTATCTCCTCTGATCTCCTTGTAGTTAAGGTTTTCTCCATGTGGCTATGATCTTCGTTTGGCAGGAATCTGACTGATTTAAGATCTGTTGATTTAATATGTAAAAAAAAACCTGTAAACTTCGTACTTGTATTGCGCACTTATACCCTGAGGCCTCTAGGCGCTGTACGCATACCGCTGTGGAACCCTTCCTGGCTTTTCCCTGTGAAGTGCCCACTCCTGGGCACCCCCAAGGTGAAGCCAGGCTTTCCAGCGCTGTTGGGGCCGTTGTGGAGATTAAGCAAGCTATTGCCCAGAGTTGCAGAGTGGGACCCATGATTAGATTATGAAACACAACAAGGGCACCCAAACGAGTCAACATAGGACCTCGGGGAACTTATATGTGGAAACAACAGTGGTCCTATGTAGGGAATAATTATACACAAAGGATAAATATAGACACAGTGGAAACTATATTCTCAGTGGACTTGCCCAGCCGGGCAGAGGTCTAATATTTTAATTCTCAACACAGTTTTTGTAAAATACCTTCAACAATTTCTTGGAGGAGGGCACAAGCCTGTACCCAGACGTTTACAGATTGTCATGGTTAGCAGAGTGGATAGAGAGTAGAGAAGAGTTTTTAGGCAGAAAGCTATTATGTTTCTGTGCATATAGCAATAACAGAATTCGCATTCAAACCATTACTTAAGTTGTAGTGATTAGTACACAAAACAGTATATGGTGTAGCAATTGTCGACGGCGTTTCGATCCCACTAGACAGTTAAAGGGATCATCATCAGGACTGTATAAAGCCTAAAATAATTCTAGCCCTGATAGCCTAAAGGAAAGATGGAGAAAAAAAGGAAAATTGTCCAAGGGGGGACACATTTTAGTAAACATTACTGGTTTCCATTTGTCAATGATCATAATAAACAACATGTGTGACATCCAATGTTGCCATGAGGGCCTATATCCTGGGTGTGCAAGTGAGGTTAAGTAAAAATTAAAAACAGGTAGTCTATGGAGATTGCAGGTTTAACAGAACCATTTGTTTCAGACAGCAACCTTCATGCAAGAGTTGTTTCCAAGCCGTTATCATTGTACCAGGTGGTTGTGTGAACACACGTTCTTAATAGAGTATTCCGACGAGTGTAAACAACTCCTTGGGAGGTGCTACGATCGTGGTGACAGGCTTGTGTCAAGAGGAGGGTAAACTCCTTGTCCGCAAGCCTCGTATTGCATGCCTTGCCGATCATTCGCGGTACTTATCAGTTGTTTCTCCCCTTAGGAGATTGTTTCCCGCCGGTTAATCCCGACGTATTGTAACTCTAATTAGAACTGCCCAAGTGTTCGAGAACCTACTGTTGTTCCCCGGGTAAGTAACCGCTCTACAACGCGGTTGCTGTCTGAAACAAATGGTTCTGTTAAACCTGCAATCTCCATAGACTACCTGTTTTTAATTTTTACTTAACCTCACTTGCACACCCAGGATATAGGCCCTTATGGCAACATTGGATGTCACACATGTTGTTTATTATGATCATTGACAAATGGAAACCAGTAATGTTTACTAAAATGTGTCCCCCCTTGGACAATTTTCCTTTTTTTCTCCATCTTTCCTTTAGGCTATCATGGCTAGAATTATTTTAGGCTTTATACAGTCCTGATGACGATCCCTTTAACTGTGTAGTGGGATCGAAACGCCGTCGACAATTGCTACACCATATACTGTTTTGTGTACTAATCACTACAACTTAAGTAATGGTTTGAATGCGAATTCTGTTATTGCTATATGCACAGAAACATAATAGCTTTCTGCCTAAAAACTCTTCTCTACTCTCTATCCACTCTGCTAACCATGACAATCTGTAAACGTCTGGGTACAGGCTTGTGCCCTCCTCCAAGAAATTGTTGAAGGTATTTTACAAAAACTGTGTTGAGAATTAAAATATTAGACCTCTGCCCGGCTGGGCAAGTCCACTGAGAATATAGTTTCCACTGTGCCTATATTTATCCTTTGTGTATAATTATTCCTTACATAGGACCACTGTTGTTTCCATGATTAGATTAGGCACCGAGGCGAGAATTATCAGGCCCGAGGAAATTGAGCCCTGGTCCCAGGCCAGATCTCTGCATCAGGGTCTGCCGCTCTAACCATTGAGCCACACTTCTCCACAATGGATCAGCGTTGATTGGCTGGGCCTCTTGCACTGTGCCTGATCTACCAAGGTTGTTTGCTCTGTTTCATGTGTATCCAAGAATATAATTTTTGGCCCCTGTTTATCTGGCGGCTCAAGTTCCGTAGCTGTTGAAGGGATCATTACAGGAGCTGCTTGCACGGTAGGTCACTTTTAATGAGTGGGCCTCCTGCACAGTTCCTGAACTGCCTTAAGTTACTTGCGATGTTTCAGATGAATCTGGGCGATCAACTTTAACCCTGTTTTATCCAGCAGCTCAAGATCAATGACTGACTTTTAACTGGATCATTGCGGTGATTGTTGCTAGAGTATCTTGATGTTTCTGCTTGACAGTAAAGATGAAGTACAAGTTATCACTACGTTCTCCATTCTGCAGGGTCCGGCCGGGGTTCCTTCTTGCCTTTCTAGCATGTTTCTTTTGTATTTGAGTATGAACTTGGATTTTAGGCTCGCATACTTCTGTAATCATTGGCAGGGGCAAATGTGGGGATGGCAGGTTCTGATCAATCGTTCTCAGGCTCAAAGGCATACAAGGGATGTTGCATGTGGTGTTTACTTCTTTTCTAAGTTGATTGACTATTGTTTGTGGCTGATCACAAGTATACCCTTCTGGAGTATGCATAGTAGATGCTGTTGCCTTCTTACGGTTTTCAATATCTCATTTAGGATAGCAGATGGAATGCCTTGTAAAAAGCTTAATTCATTGATGATTGGGCCACACACACTTGTATGCTCCTTGTTGGACTGGGTGAGTTGTCGCCAGCGTGGTGATGAGCCGATGTGTTCGCTTTTCTAGTTTGGTGTTAGTGCTGGCAATGTGTGACGCGATAATGTTCATAAGATCGATTTGACTGTTCAGTTTGTCTGATTGCATATTCAGTACTGAGATTGAGGTTTGTAAAATGCTTAATTAATACTGTCCCTTTCAAATGCTAGAATTCACTTTGATTCTCTCTTTGGGTGAAATCCGATTTTCCTGTAGAAAAATACTTTAAAAGGTTATTTGGGCTGGTCAAAGTAAATCTTTTCAATACAATTCTATTTTTTACTGAAAAGTTATTAGGCTTTTGTGTTCTCAGATAGTGCCATGATGCTTTGGCATACAAGTACTCTACAAACATATGAACATAGCTTAACTTCATAGTGACCTCTCTGACTCCGTGAGAAGAGGTCGCTCCCCACGCTCCCTGGCTGAATATCGCAGCGCTTGGGTCTGACTGCTTGCCTTGATAAATATTGCTGCTTGGGTATCGTAGCGCTTATCAGCTTTACTCGCTAAGATCCTGTGCCTACTATTGTCCGCTTGGCTCTGAATTTGCTCGCATGTAAAATTTGGCGCTCGCATTGCTGGACTTCAAAAATAAGTATTATTGCCTGATTGTGCATTCATCTGTGTGCCCCAATCTCGTCCTGTTTGAGGTTTGTTTTCGCTGCCATTTTGTTTGTTGTGCCTCGTGGCCAGCCTCCCCACCCTGCTACCGCCTCCCAGCTGCTCCTCCCTCGCCCCCTCCACTATCCATATATGACATCTACTTATGCGCGCAGCGTTTACGCGCAGCGGTCGCGCCCAATGCGCGCCGAAGGTGCGCCAAAGGTAAGCCCGTCTTCGCCAGTCCGCGCCTGGACCGCGCCCAGCGCTAGACACCCTGGTCCCCGCAATTCCCATTCCACACGCATTACCTATGATGCCGCTACCCTCTCAACCCTTAACCCCGGCCGACTCCCAAACTGCTACCAAGCCGCCCCAGGTCACACCCATGGACCCTTCACCTGCCTCTCCTGCAAGTTCGACTGCATCAGGACCAACTCCACAAACTCCAAACAAAGCTCTGACACTAACCACCTAAAGTGCATCCTGATCAACACCCGCTCAGTCCACAGACACTCCATTGAACTTTGGAACCTACTCGACACTACATCGCCGGACGTCGCCTTCCTCACAGAAACATGGATGAACGCCTCATCAGCGCCCGACATCGCCATAGCCATCCCAGAAGCCTACAAGATCATCCGAAAAGATCGCACAAACCAAACAGGAGGAGGCCTCGCCATCGTCCATAAGAACACCATCCGCATCACGACCAGTTCCGATGACAACCTCGCTTCCGCCGAACACCTTCACTTCCAGATTCACACCGACCAAAAAAACCACACTCAGAGGCACCCTCATCTACAGACCACCAGAACCCCGCACACAATTCAGCGAAGACATTGCTGACTTCATCAGCACACATGCCCTCCCCCCCGAGAACTACATTCTACTGGGAGACCTCAACTTCCACCTAGAAAAGAAAAACGACAACATCACCACCACCCTTCTGGATAACCTGGCCAATCTAGGTCTCAAACAACTTGTAGACACCCCCACCCACTACGCCGGACACACACTCGACCCTATCTTCACCTCCAGCAAACACATCTCCTTCGATCACACCACAGCTCTTCATTGGACTGACCACAGCTGCGTTCACTTCAACTACAAAAAGTCCACGACCCACAACCCCCCACAACCTATTCCTCGAAGAAACTGGAACAAAATCACCACAGAACAACTCGTCACATCGCTTCACCAAAACCCCCCCACCAAATCATCGGACCCAAACCAAGCAGCCACTAACCTCACTCAATGGATCACCCATAGCGCCGACCAACTTG
Organism: Lissotriton helveticus; assembly: GCF_964261635.1. Taxonomy (NCBI): domain Eukaryota; kingdom Metazoa; phylum Chordata; class Amphibia; order Caudata; family Salamandridae; genus Lissotriton; species Lissotriton helveticus. The sequence continues at coordinate 1,451,133,624 of NC_136068.1, forward strand.
CACCATTGAAAAACCATCTAATCAAGCAAGGTAGCAAAAAAGCCCCCTGGTTCAACGATGACCTTAAGAAATCCAAGAAGTTCTGTCGTACCCTCGAGAAAACCTGGAGAAAAAACCCAACCACTGTTAACCTAGCCACCTTCAAGAACGCCACCCGCAAACACCACCAACTAATCCGATCCACCAAGAAATCAGCATTCAAGGATCGACTTGACGACAATGCCCAAAACAGCAAGGAACTATTCAACATCGTCAAAGAATTCACTAACCCCACCGCCGGAACAAACGACATTTCTCCCTCCCAAAACCTTTGCGACTCTCTATCCTTATTCTTCCACAACAAAATAGCCGAAATACATAACAGCTTTGAAAACCAGTCCGAAGACATGTCTGCTCCACCCATTCCCAATCCAACACCGCCCTCTAACAACCTTTGCGCCTGGAACCCAATCACCACCGAAGACACCATCCGCCTGATGAACTCCATCCACTCAGGATCGCCAACCGACCCATGCCCCCACCACATATTCAACAAAGTAGACTCCATCATAGCCCCCCATCTCCGCGATGTCATCAACTGTTCCTTCAACTCCGCTACCTTCCCGGAAATTTGGAAACATGCCAAACTCAGCGCCCTTCTGAAGAAACCCACAGCAGACCCCACCGAACTTAAAAACTACCGCCCCATCTCGCTTCTCCCATTCCCACCAAAGTCATTGAAAAAGCCGTCAATAGTCAGCTCGCCGCCTTCCTCGAATCCAACAAATCCCTCGACCCCTCACAGTCCGGCTTCCGAGCCAAACACAGCACCGAAACCGCCCTCATCGCAGCAACAGACGACATCCGAACACTACTGGACAACGGAGAAACAGTTGCCCTCCTCTTACTTGACCTCTCCGCAGCCTTCGACACAGTCTGTCACAGCACCCTCATACAACGACTCAGCAATGTCGGAATACAAGGAAAAGCATTGGAATGGATCGTATCGTTCCTTGCCGGAAGAACTCAGAGTCCGCCTTCCCCCCTTCAAATCAGTGGCCACCGAAGTCATCTGCGGAGTACCACAAGGATCATCACTCAGTCCCACCCTCTTTAACGTTTACATGAGCCCCATCGCATCCATCGCGCGCCAACACAACCTCAACATCATCTCCTACGCAGAAGACACCCAGCTGTTCCTCTCCCTCACCAAAGACCCGAACACCGCCAAAACCAACCTACACGAAGGAATGAAAGAAGTAGCCGAGTGGATGAAAAACAGCCGTTTAAAACTGATCTCGGACAAAACGGAAGTCCTCATCTTAGGCTCATCCCCCTCGGCCTGGGATGACTCTTGGTGGCCACTGGCCCTGGGAACCGCACCCATACCAACGGACCATGCACGTAACTTGGGCTTCATCCTAGACTCCTCCCTATCGATGACCAGACAAGCCAACGCCGTCTCTTCATCATGCTTCAACATCCTACGCATGCTCAAAAAAGTCTTCCGATGGATCCCCACAGAAACAAGAAAGACGGTCACCCACGCACTGGTCACCAGCCGACTGGATTACGGAAACACCCTTTACGCCGGAACCACAGCCAAACTACAGAAACTCCAACGCATCCAAAACGCCTCAGCCAGACTCATACTGGACATCCCCCGCCAAGCTCACATTTCCGGTCACCTGAAAGACCTCCACTGGCTCCCCGTCAACAAGAGAATAACGTTCCGTCTCCTCACCCACGCACACAAAGCCCTCTATGACCTAGGACCCGAGTGCCTCAACACGAGACTGTCCTTCTACACCCCCACTCGCCAACTACGATCATCCAATCAAGCCCTCGCCACAATTCCGCGCATCCACAGATCCACCATGGGGGGAAGATCCTTCTCCTATTTAGCGGCCAAGACCTGGAATTCTCTCCCCACCCACCTCCGCCTTACTCAGAACCACCTCTCCTTCAGAAAGCAACTAAAAACTTGGATATTCGATAAGTAACTGCACCCTCCTCCCCAAGCGCCTTGAGACTCTCTGGGTGAGTAGTGCGCTATATAAATTTATGAACTTGAACTTGATAACCTTTTTTTAGATTGAGTTTTTTTCTGTCTGATGTGGGCAGAACTGAGGGTAAAATCATTTGTGCTTGGGTGGGTGGGTGATACCGATTGTAGATTACATATTTCATGCATACTAGCTTGCAAAGTCTCGCTATGCTTCCATCTCTTATTTTTTTGTATGCTTTTTGTAGGTGCAGTGAGATGACCCTGGCAATGCAATTCACTGAAAAGTATTTGCCAGTCTCTGAAAGGAAATGGTGCGGACTTGTTCAGCAGCTAACTGCGTCAATCGCCATACCCCGACCAGCAAGCGCAGGGGCATTACTTTTCACAGGTAAAGGGAGGAGGTGGGACCATTGTGGAACCTAGATGCTTTCAGAGGAGGCCTGGAACAAAACCTATTTAGTGCCTTGTATTGTATCGCATTACATCTGAAGCTAGCATACTGATGTTGTGATAAGCGGGCACTGAATTCTAGTATATTAGTAAAACAGGATTGATTACAGTCGGTAACTGTGATTTGCTGCTCATCACTACTGGTTATCACATTATCGTACCCAATGTCATCTCTCCATTCCTAATTAGAGGTCTTTAACTGGCGATAGAGTGCCTTTGTATTTATCTTCTAATGTGTTTCTCTTGATAAAGTGTTCTATTCTTGCATCCCACTTTTCGGATGTTTTGTCACTAGTTTGTGTTTGTCTCTCATGTTTGTACCTTCAGGTTCCCAAAGGAAGAGGGTCGCCGAGAGCTGTGGGTAGCTGCTGTGGCCCTTTCCCATTCTAGTGCTGATAGCAATTGGACACCCTCTGTGCACAGCTCCCTCTGTTCGCAGCATTTCCAGGACAAAGACTTTGATCGAACTGGACAGACTGTGCGCCTAAGAGAAACTGCAGTGCCAACATTGTTCCCACGTGTAAAACCCTCAAAGGTAAAGTTCCCCATACTAACCATAAGAAAATACTTTTCAATTAAACCTGTTGGCTGGGCCTGCACTCTGTGTCTCAGATTTGCTTGATGTGATCAGCTTGTACTGTTTTACCTGTGGTGCCACATTTTAATGGGTGTTCTGTAATATTGAATACGTTACTGAGTGAAGGGTGCCCTGTAACCCGCAGTAGTATCCCTTTTGTTTTACGTTTACAGAATGATGGCGGAGCTATTTAAGGTCTGAATATTTAATGCATGTTCATCCTAAAAAATACTTCAGCTTTAGTTGCCAGTCTGGGATAGAAAAATATTCCGCCGGTGACCTGGTTGAATAGCTTAGCTGTTTATGCTATCACAGCAAGTCTTTTAGTGTATGCTTAGCTAAATTAACCTAAATTCACAATTATTTAATCAAGTCCTTAAGCGAAGCGCTAGATGGCCTCCAATCATTTTCACCATGGGCTGGAATGTAACATAAATTTGGTGTGTTGATATTCTTCCCATCCCACATAAACCTGTCATTTCCAGGTCAGTTGGCAGTTGCAACTTGAGGAAATTGTGTTAGCGATCTATTTGACAAAAGCTAACATTGTTGAAGGATTGATAATTATTATGAAATGTAAGTGGTGTGTGAATAACTGCACTAATGTTTGCATGAGCTGGGGTTATTTTTGCAGAGGAAAAAAATATTGCTATATAATGCATTAACTAGCTGAGAACTGATCTACTATGTTGTCAGGAGACTTGTGGGCAGAACTGTTGTATAGGTTGACTGTGATTAGTTTTTGCTGCACATTTTAATAGGTTTTAGATCTGTCTTATTTGTGGGGACTGTTATTTAGTTGTTCACAGTTTTGTGCTTATGTGCTAACTTGTCGATAATTTTGTTATTTTTCATTCCCATTGAAGCCTATTACCATTCGTATTTTTGTGCTTTCATATCTATTGATGTTTGTCTTTTCTTCCTGTGGGGTTCCATTTACAGATGCCACGGCATTGTTCAGCTGCTGGCTGCACCATGAGAGACACTAAGGAAACCAGAAACAAGGGTGTCTCCTTTCACAGGTCAGTGTGGATAGTATCTTCCTTCCATTTAGGAAACAGAAAATGAGGAACCGAAGACAGCAAAAGTTATTTCTCCATAAGTTCTTGGCTGTTTTCAGGCAGGCTAAAGTAAAAAAAAAAAAGTCTCGTTTGAAATGCAGGTATTAGACACAGGAATCAGTCAAGATTATAAGATAGCAGATACATGTTTTGACACAAAACACAATACTATAGTCTCATCGTGTAGCACAACATGCTCGATTGGAGTTTCATTTATTGGTAGTCCCCAAAGCCGTACAAGCAGCTGAGAAGGATGTCCTCCCCATCACTCCAGATATATCGTTATTTTTTTCCTGATGAACAGCTTACATTTCTTAGTGGGAATCATGAAGTCATGTTCATGGTAGGCATTCATCTCCAACAATCCATGTAGCCATACTCACTTCAATGGATAGTCATAGGCAACTCTGGGCAATCCTTAAGGATCTACACATATTTCGAATACTACTCAAGAGTTTTGCAGACTGTTTTGTCTTCAGAAGATCAAGTAGGCCTACATTTTTATGACGCCAGTGGAGGTGAGATCACACTCAACCATGATTAATGATCGGATTATATTTATTGACAAAACATCTGACATTTACTGTACTATAGACCGATCATAATCCCTATTGAAATCATGTTTCTTAATCCCCTATGCTCGAGGAAATGCCCATTGAGAGGTGTATTGTTTCTGTTTATTAACTTAATTCTCACCAATTGATTATTGCTCTCCCTATAAATGGATTTATCATCAAGCTTCTCCCTGGTTCTACACATCAACAGTTGGCTGCATATAGGACTTTGTCAACTATTAATGTGTCAGTGTCTCTAATATACTGAACTCTGTTGTGAAGAAGGCAAGATAGAATATTGATTCTCAGCCTGAAACATATGTGGTCCTCTTTATGAGCCGTTTCTGTTAGTTTTCTGATCCTCACTAATCTGCTTGAATAGTGCATTTAACACTACTGTCAATGGTTTCTAATGCACTATCCTTTGATTTCCTCACTAATCACAACATATCCAATACATTGCAGTACAAGCTCCTGTTCTCTGTGCAACTATAATTTCAAGAAATTTACAAAAATAGGTTTATTTTATCTGTTTGGGATTCAAATCAAACGTGAGGCACATATATCAGTCATTGATCCTTACTTCCTGGAATTGCAGAACTAATTTAGTATAGTTTATCATGAGTTGTAATTACATTTTGTAAGCTTTTTAGGGCATACTGCGTGTGAACAATATTAAAGAAGATGCTGTTTTTATATGGATTCATATTCTATTAATAATCTTAGTGGGCTAGAATTTTACTTCAATTGGCTCGCAATGTGTTATTACTGGTATTCTGATAATAAATTAGGAAACAGAATTCCATTTTAGTCATCATAATCTTTCAGCACCAGTAATGTGATTTATTTTTTTTAGAAAATTTTGATGTGTGCTTTCATAATGAAGTAGTCGATATACTTTTAATTATGGTTTTTTGAAAAACGCATTAATTGGCAGACTACCGAAAAAGGAGAACCCCCGCCGAATCCTCTGGTTGGCAAACTGCTGCCGCACAGATTCCAGTGGAACAGGTCTCTGGGATCCAACGTCAGAGTATATATATTTTTGCTCCAGACATTTTGAGAAGACCTGCTTTGAAGTGGTGGGGATGAGGTAGGTTTGCTTTGGATTGTCTTAATCACAGGCGTCACTGCCGTAAGCGATATGGGCCATGTATGTTTGACAATCTTTTCTGTCTTAAAAGGTTTAGCTGCTTTGAGTATTTACTGAGTTTGCCTTGGCCATTTTTTTGCAGTCCCTGCCTCTTTTGTATAATGGTAATGAGACGGTGGGCTGGGCATGGTCCCTGGTGTGCCACATTTTAGGGATTTACTCTGACTGTGTTCCCTAAAAAGAAGTATGGATTCAGCCACTTAGAATGAGCCGGCTATACAAACACACATGTTTATATAGCAGCAGAGTGCATAAATGTGCATTTAACACAAAAGAGTAAAACCTGTTTTGTGATCAAAACGGGTGCAGACTCCAGTAGCATAGCCCTTTACTACCAAACCTCAGTTTAATATATACAGTTCGAAAACTTAGTGTATGTTTGACTAATGTATGTCCAGCAGCACCTTTTCTCTATAGCCAGGAACATTAAAAAAATATCACTTCTGACCAAAGGCATGGATGACAGGCCCATTTGTTTATGTCGAATCCCTGAACAGATGGTTACTTAATCTTGCCATCTAAAGATAAGCAGGCTGGCTTCCTTATCATGCGCCCCTCACAATATTGTTGCTTTAACTTCTTTGCTTCACAACCAGCGACAATTGTGGTACCTTTCTCAAACCATCCCACTAGCCTCATGCTGTAGCTCTCTTTTTGTCCTTATGTCTCGTACATTTTATATTTTTGGACCATTTTTTCCCACCTCCAAATGTTTAGATGGAAAGTGGACTCTGGTCTCAGGATATTATCTCATACGATAACCCTCCAGGTTGAATGGTTAAGTTTCACTACTTAGGTTCCCTTATCCCAGGAAGAAGTCTTAAAATAGCACTTCTCCTTCCTAAACATTTGGCTGTGCTGCTCCAAGGACAAATGTGACTTCAGGATCATTTTGGTTCTTTCCCTGGAATTCTAACATAGTTGCAGGCGTGAAATTATTCTAAAACCAAAATGGTGTGAATAATTGAAGTGAATGTTTGTGCTAGCTTTCGTTCTTTTTACAGTGAAAAACCGTTACTGCTGTATAATGCATTGGTTACTGAGAACTAATTGCTATATTGCATGGGTTTGTGGGCTGAACTGGTTGATGGGTTTACAGTAATTTGGGTTTGCTAAACATTTTAATATGTTTTAGATCTGTCTTATTTGTGAAGATAGTTTTGAGATGGTTTATTCAGTTTCATACAGTTTTATACTTCTGTCTCTGGAATGCTGCTCACACTTTAGACTCCACTGCCTCACCAGCCTCCTCCATTAGATCTTAATATGGATTGGTTTCTCTCCTTCCGCATCCATATACTTTCCTCTCTGTATTCTTTTCTGCTACATCACTCATAGCGGTTGCCCTTTCTCTTCGACGTCCCCGCCCGCATCCCGTATATGAACTTGCTGGTACCAGTTCTCCACTCCACCATGGGATTCTCTCTAGTATTTATAAATCAATTAAGATCTCCTTGCTACCTGTGACAGGGCAACTATAATTTATAAGGAAGTAACTATTCCTCCATTTCAGTGCCTTCTCATTGGCCACCCAGTCGGTGCAATTTTAACTTTTTGCATTTTTTGGCAGATACTTTGCCACACCTAACCCTATTACCGAACTATCTTCCCTTTTCAAGTATTTACAACACCGGGAGATAGACCTCCCAACCATTATTTTAAGCCAAGTAATGTAATCGGCCCCTAGTTTGCATTTAGGTCAAACTCCTGTTTTACCTCCAAAATTAGCTCATGATGTGTGCAGATCAGCGTTTGCTTCCTTGATTTGCAGATAATCATTGGACAGCTTTTTGCATTGCGTACTGCAACATCTAAAAAGTTCCATTATTAAGCCAAGCTCTGCCCACCCCCAAAGGCTGGTTGTCCACAGCCCTGAGATTCCAAGAGCTACACCACAGAAAGGCACCACAGAGATTATAAACTGCAGTCAAGTTTATTCGCAAAAATACAGTACTCCATCTTTAGTCATTCATATTAACGTTACCTTGATTCCCTCGTTGGTCCATGAACATGCATTACCCTGTGAAATTTCAGCAGATTTGACCTAGCAAAATTGAATGAAGGTTGAGTTATTTAACGCATCTGATAGGTATTGGTTGATTTAAATACATTAAAACTCAAAATTCCGACCCATGCGTAAACAGGAGTTTGTGCATGGGGTGGAATAAATCGGCTCACTCGTAATCAGGCTCTTGGTATTTTGCAAAGTTTACACAGTTTGATTGGGCCTTATTTCTGCACTGAACTCAGGCCAATTAGTGTGTATGAAAATATTATGTTCAAGGCATATGAGCTGCAGATTAGACACTGTGCATAGATCGCCACCTAGTGTTGGGGCCGGATGTTTGCAGTTTGTTGTCCTGAAAAGTTCTTTGGAAGTCACGAGATAGGTGACTCCTCCTTTGGACCACATTGCGCATGGGTATCGGCTCCATCCTCAGATTGTTTTTTCCGCCATCGGGCTTGGATGTGTTTCCTGTGCTCTGGTTTGGAACCAAATTTCCTTCGGCGCGCAATCCTCACCCAGTTTGACGGTATTGTTTCGATCGCTCTCCCCATCCATGAGATTCTTCACCACCTCGAAGTCTTCGCTTCCGGTCGTTGACAAAGGCCTTCGGGCCTACCTAGGCCTTACTCTCTGGCTCATGGAAAGGACGCCATTCAAGTAGTGTCCTCGATGTGGGTTGAAGTTTCCCCACACAGATCTACATGAGGTGTGCAACCTTCGCCTCTCACCGGAGCACTAGGCCAAAGACTGTTCCACCTGTTCCTCTTTCCGCTCCAAAAAGACTATTCGGGACCGACTAGCTCGAAGAACAATGGCTCGCTCGTCAGCTTCGATCCCCGACGACATCTTTGCAGAGGGCGTCGACGTGCCAGAACACCTGCGGGCCGAAGAAAGTGCCAGCTCCTCTGATGCCGAAGACTCAGACGTCAAAGACATCACTCCAGCTCAACGGGTCTTAAGTAAAACCGTCGACCCCAACCCTTCCTCGACACCCTCAAAAAAGGCTTCGGTCAAACCCTCCCTTTCGGGCCCGGGTGCACACCGACAGACTGCTTCCCACGCCCTGCCTTCGGGCCCGACCAAGAAGCCTACTAAGCCTTTCGGCAGCTCGGGCTCGAGTCAGCCTATTCCCGGTGCAGATCCCATACCGACACCGAAGAAGAAGCCATCTTCCTCAACCACGCCGACCGCTCCTCCGACACCTAAGCACTCGACGCAGAAGACTGGCCCCGGCTCAACTATGCCGATACCGCACTCGGAGCTGAGTAAAAAAGCTCCTAAAGGTCCTGACTCACACGCTTCGGAGCCGAATAAACACCCGGAACCAAAAATACACGTTTCGGTAAAAGACATTTCAAAAAGTCAAACTTCTAAGCCAAAAGACCCTAGACCAGCTACTGAGTCGGTGCTGAAAAAACCTCCGGAACCGAAAACTTCGACGCCGAAGGATCTGCCCTACATAGAAGAACTTTTTACACCAGATCCTACACAAAAAACTCTTGTAAAGGATCTTAAGACTGGCCAACTAGCTTTTAGCTCCAAGAAGAGACCACTAGAGGCGCCTGCACCACCTCCTCCTCCAAAGAAGTGAGACATTGCAACCTCTCCATTAAGGGTCCCTTCTGCACCACCTCCCCATACTATTCCTCCTCCTACACCACATCATTCGCCTACACCATCCACTAATCTTGATGATGATGTAGATACAGACTCTGATGACACAGGTGGGGGTGCACATGACCCAGCAGGGACCAATAGTCCCCCTCAGTCACCTAACCCATGGGATTATTATAACACCCTGATGTGCCTTGCATCCCACAAGACGACGTATATCCTTCCAGGCCTTCCCCACCAGAGGACACTATAGGTTTTAACCTACTAGTCCAGAGAGCTGCCCAATACCATGGGGTTCACTTGCACACCAATACTGTGGAGGAAGATTTCCTATTGGACACATTTGCTAATACACATAGGTCTACTGCCATTTTGCCAGTGTTTAAAGGTGTCATCAAGTACGCAACAGAGCTATTTAAAGATCTGTCAGGGCTCGGGTCCTCAACCCTCGCATTGAGAAAAATTACAAAGCTGCCCCTACAGATTCAGTTTACGTTAGAGGTCCAGCACCACTAGATTCTCTAGTAGTATCTAATGCACGTAAACATGCTAATTCACAAACATCAGGTGAGGCCTCACCACCAGATTAGGAATCTAAGCTCTTGACGCCTCCGGTAAACGAACAGCGTCACTGGCAGCTAACATTTGGCGCATTGCCAATACCCAAGCGTTGTTGGCAAGATATGACAGGGCACATTATGATGAACTGGAGTCCATAATGCAGCATCTACCAGACAAGTATAAAAATAGGGCCAATGAACTCATACAAGAAGGTAAAAATATTACTAATACTTCCATTCATTGTGCCCTAGAAGCTGCAGATACTGCCTCAAGGGCAATCGATACCAGTACCCTTTTGCGTAGACATGCCTGGCTACGTATTTAAGGTTTTAAACCTGAGGTACAAAATTCCATCCTCAATGAGCCATTTGATGAGACACATTTATTTGGTCCTAATGTCGATGTGTCTTTAAAGAAAATGAAAAAAGACACCAACACAGCAAAATCCATGGGAGCCTTGCAGCAGCAGGCTCCCAGACGTTCTTTTCATCGCTCATCATATAGAGGCAACGCAAGAGGCTACTCCTCCGAAAGCCCCTCCACTTCATACAAGACCCCTAGCCAATCCACATTCACTAGGGTGTTACAGGGGTAACCACAACAAAGGCAGAGGCAAAACCAACAACTTACGCTCTGCCTCCACCCCTGCCCAATGACTTTCCTCCCCTTCCCCCCAACGTTCCACTCCTGTGGGGGGAAGACTGCAGCAATTCCTTCCTGCCTGGACCAACATCACATCAGACAGGTGGGTGCGACAAATTATTCAGTCAGGTTACTGTTTAGAACTAACATCTACCCCCCAAACATACCACCCAAACAGCGTCCAATGTCACAAGAACATCTATCACTGTTAAAGCAAGAAGTAATATCTTTGCTAGAAGAAAGTGCAATAGAACCAGTTCCTCTGCACCAACAAAACAAGGGGGTTTACTCCCTATACTTTCTTATCCCAAAAAGGCCTATTCTGGACCTCAGACTGTTGAACATATACATACAGTCAGACCATTTTCACATGGTCACACTCCAACAAGTCCTTCCTCTCCTGTTACAAAACGACTTCCTTGCTACTCTAGATCTCAAGGACGCATACTTCCACATTCCCATTCACAAAGCTCACAGGAAGTATCTCAGGTTTGTAATAGACGGGCAGCACTATCAATTCAAAGTACTCCCATTTGGAGTCACAACAGCCCCAAGAGTATTCACCAAGTGCCTAGCAGTAGTGGCAGCACATTTACAAAGACAGCACATCCACGTCTTCCCTTACCTCGATGACTGGCTCATAAAAGCCAGCTCATACAACCAGTGTGTGGAACACACTCATGCCACAATCCAACGGCTCCACAACTTGGGGTTCACAATAAACCACACCAAGTCTCATCTGCAACCATCCAAAGTACAACAGTACCTTGGTGCCACAATAAACACCTCAACAGCGCTAGCTTATCCCACTCCAGTAAGGATAGCCAGCATGCAAACTCTTCTCACAAAGTTTCAGCCACAACACTTCCAGCACAAGTGTTCATGCAGCTCATAGGGATGATGACATCTTGCATTTTCATAGTGCCCCATGCAAGACTTCAAATGCGTCCTCTACAAGAGTGCCTATCACGTCAATGGAACCAGGCTCAAGGTCAATTAACAGACCTAGTGTTGGTAGACAGTCGGACTCATCGCTCTCTGCAGTGGTGGAACACCAAAAACCTTTCCAAGGGACGACCGTTCCTAGAGCCAGTTCCTCAGATAATGTTGACAGCGGACGCATCTCTCTCCGTCTGGGGAGCCCACCTACTGCAACACACTATGCAAGGCAGGTGGACACCACAACAAAAGTTACTCCATATCAATCACCTGGAGTTACTAGCTATATTTCTAGCGCTGACAGCTTTCCAAAAGCAAGTATCAAACAAAGCTGTGTTAGTCCGCACGGACAACATGACAGCCATGTATTACAGAAACAGGGCGGAACACACTCCCTGCAATTTTCTCAACTAGCTCAAGACATATGGGGGTGGGCTATACCTCAAAACCTATTCCTTCTAGCCCAGCATGTCCCAGGAGTACAAAATACCATAGCAGATCTGTTAAGTCGTCAGACACAACAGACCCACGAGTGGGAACTTCATACGCAAGTTCTTAAACCATTCTTTCAACGCCAAATGCCCAAGCCTTGCCGCCAGATATCCACACCCACTGTCCAAAGACAATGCGATATGGATGAACTGGTCAAACAGATTTGCATACGCTTTTCCACCTCTACCACTCATGCCACTAGTAGTACGCAAACTACAGCAGCATTCTTTGACCCTCATCCTAGTTGCTCCAACGTGGGCCATACAGCCGTGGTACACCACACTGCTACAACTGTCTGTAGTACCACACCAAAAAGTATACCCGTCTCCATGGCTTTTAACACAGAACCATGGAGCGATCAGGCACCCGGACCCAGCTCAGCTCAACCTTGCGATCTGGCTCCTGAAATCCTAGAATTTGGATATCTTAACCTTCCTCCAAACTGCATGAATGTCATAAAAGAAGCTAGACGTCCAACTACTGGAGCATGTTACGCAGCTAAGTGGAAACACTTTGTGATATATTGTCACAACAACAACATTAATCCCCTAGACATGTCTATTCAACACATCATAGGATACTTACTGCACCTCCAAAGATGTAGCTTAGCCTATACGTCTATTAGACTGCATCTTGCTGCAATAGCAGCATATCTGCAAAACAGACAGCATCTATCTCTGTTCAGAGTGCCTGCTATTAAAGCCTTTATGGAAGGCCTTAAGAGACTAATTCCTCCCAGAGTACCACCTTCACATGTGTGGAATTTAAACATTGTTCTCACACGGCTAATGGGACCTCCCTTCGAACCCTTACATAAATGTGAACTACAATTTTTAACATGGAAGGTTGCGTTCCTAGTAGCTATTACTTCTCTGCGGAGAGTTAGTGAACTACAAGCATTAACCATTCAAGAACCCTTCTTGCAAACGCATAACAATAAGGTCGTTCTCCGTACTAATCCAAAATTCCTGCCCAAAGTCATTTCTCCCTTCCACATCAATCAATCTGTGGAACTGCCCGTTTTTTTCTCACAACCACAGACAGTAGCAGAAAGAGTTCTTCATACCCTAGATGTCAAAGAGCATTGTTATACTTCATCGAGAGAACACAACCCTTTCGTAAGACAATTTTTTGTGTCTTTCTCACCACCACATAAGGGTAATTCCATTTCAAAATCTGGGATAGCTAGATGGATTGTCAAATGCATACAGATTTGTTACCACAAAGCTAAACGTACGTTATCTGTTCCCCCCTAAAGCCCACTCTACAAGGAAAATAAGAGGCTTCAATGGCATTTTTAGGGAACGTTCCCCTAGATGACATCTGCAGAGCAGCTACATGGTCTACACCGCACACATTCACAAAACACTATTGTGTAGATGCGCAAACCAAACAACAAGCTAATGTGGGTCAGGCTGTTTTCAAAACATTATTTCAAACTACTGCAACAGATTGGGGTGGTCCCCGCTAAGAGTGGGTACTGCTATACAATCAATGCACAGTGTGTAATCTGCAGCTCATATGCCTCGAACGGAAAATGCTACTTACCAGTATGCATCTGTTCTTGGCATGTAGAGCTAAAGAGTTACATACGCCCACCCGCCTCCCCGGCTACCCTTGTCTGTTCCAGTATTATCTTAATTAGATACAGCTTACATGGACATCCTTCCTTTTCTTGCAAAGCTCCATCATATGCCTAATGGAGAAAAACAATCTGAGGATGGAGCCGATGCCCATGCGCAATGTGGTCCAAAGGAGGAGTCACCTATCTCGTGACTTCCAAAGAACTTTTCAGGACAACAACAAACTGCAAACATCCGGGCCCAACACTAGGTGGCGATCTGCACAGTGTGTAACTCTGCAGCTCTACATGTGAAGAACAGATGCATACTGGTAAGTAGCATTTCCCTTAGTTGTATGTTTATTTGTAGAATCAAACCAGGCCTGGTACAAGTAAGTGAATAATACTTTCCAAGAATAATGCAGTTGAATGCAGTTGAAATGCTGCAGAATACAATTGATTTGTTTACAGGCAAATCCACAGTCAAAATTGCTTTTCAGTTACTTTCCAGATTACTGTGTACATTACTTTTCAGATTACTTTTTAAGGTACTATTTCAACTCAGTGTGATATGCCTAGATATCACACTGGGACAGTTCCTAGAGAAAAGGTAAGTAAATAAGTCGATGTATTCCTAAGGAGAGAAATGAAGTTATCGGTTAACAGGTAAGGACTTTGGCATGAGAGTTGGTATTCTGGGGTTAGAACCAGTGTTCCCCCAGGGTCGAAAATGCACTCTTTCCACCCCCCCCACCCCCCCTCAGCCCTCCCACCGGAGTCGTCCCCATTGTAATCTAGGGTATTAGATGGGCATTTACCTGAGAAATCTATCTCCTTGATTTATAATAAATTAATACATAAAATCCGGCAGAAGTGGACGGCGGACGGTATTGAGCTAGACGATGAAGACTGGCATGTGGGAGTGTCCACCCCTAGAGTGGTGGGTATCCGCTAGACTGCGCCTGGTCCAACTTAAAATCCTGCACAGTATATTTATGACTGGACCTAGACTTGTGTTGATTGGCAGGGCACTCACGGGGGACTGTCGCAGGCGGTGTGGTCAGCTGGGTACATTCCTCCACATAATCTGGGAATGTTCAATGGTTCAGTCCAATTGGAGGGAGGTCCAGCGAGTGATGGGGACGGTCTTGGGAATCCTCATGCCCTTGGAGGCACGTAGGTGCTTGGTTAACGTGTGGGAGCCCACAGACTTGAACACACACCAAACACAATGGGCCACGCTTGGTTTTATGGTGGCTAAAAGGAACATAGCCCAAGCCTGGGGAGCAGTTGCCCCTCCATCGCTAAAAGACTGGAAGACTAATATGGATTGTTTATGTGGCCCGCGGATAATGTGGTCCTGGATATGGGGTTCATAGAATCATTAGAGAGGTGACATCTGTACCCCACCACTGCAACCAACCTTTGATGACATGAATTCTCCTTGATTTGTCTCACTGAATGTGATGTGTTATATTGTAACCAAAATTCCATGTGCCTGTTTGAACTGTCTGCATGAATATACTGTGCTTTATTTCCTGCTGGGAGTCGATGATTGTAAATAAAAAGAGTTTAAAAAAAAAAAAAGAGAATGCACTCTCAAAGCACCCTTAGCGGCACTAAAGCATCCGGGTGCAGAGTGCTGAGGCACAGTGTTCTCCAGTGGGGAATAGGGGGCCTCCAGTTGGTGGATGCTCACGAGCAGGCCTCAAGTTTGTGGGAGCAAAGCTCCTGGTGTTAGGCCCTGGCAAAGGGGGATCCGATTTAGCACACAAGGTGCACCCGCAGCGGCACAGGAGCGGCCGGGTGCAGGGTGCTGTTTTGGCGTCAGGTTGCCTGTTGGTTTCAATGTGGATTCTCCGTTTGCAGTAAACACTGCAGGATTGGGGACGAAGATCTTCTGGAGGAGACCACTGCCTGGAGAGGTAAGTTGCGATGCCTGGACACCATCGGTTGAGCCACCGAAGGGCATGGGACGTCTGGTGCATGGGTGTCTTTTGGCGTCTGGTTTCTTACCGGCTCCAGTCAGTGGGGGGGCGGGAGGGGGGGAGGAGGGATGCTCCAGAAAGGGGCTGCAGGTGATCCCTGACTTGAGGTCAGGGATCACCAGATCCCAGTTCAGGATCACTGGGGAGATATCCTCGTGGTGTTGGGCCACTCCAACTTGGACCGTGGGCGTCTGGTGCAGAGTGGTGCAGACTCGCTGATTTGGCCAGAGTCGGAGTCTGTGGGTGAGCAAATCCAGTGCTCACAGGAGACAATGTCTGGTTTGGGAAGGCAGAGCAGGTCCT
The DNA here is from genome assembly GCF_964261635.1 of Lissotriton helveticus. NCBI lineage: Eukaryota > Metazoa > Chordata > Amphibia > Caudata > Salamandridae > Lissotriton > Lissotriton helveticus. The sequence goes on from NC_136068.1 coordinate 1,451,149,514, forward strand.
CCGGGTTTTTGGGGGCTGCTGGCTGCAGTACACTCCGGGATTTTACTGTAGCTCGCTATTACAGGCCATTAGGGCTGGGGCCAAATCAGCTGGTGTCCTCCTTCTTTAGCACGGCTCTTCAGTCCTTCTTCTTGTTTGTTCTCGTCTGAGGAGGCAAGGTTCAGGGTTGCCCCTAAATACTAAGTTTAGGGGCATTCCAGGTAGGTACAGATCGGGACCAATGGGACCCCCTATTATGCCACCCTCCAGTGGGAGGGGGGGGGGCATAAGCCTCACTGGTTTGCTGGGTCCCCGGCGGGGACTGAGAGTTCTGCTTCAATCCCACCCTGGCATCAGTGTGGGTTTAATGTGCTGATTAATTTGATACACAACTTTCAAGTTTTCAGTAAAGCCATTCTGAAACTCCCAGACCATATACTGGACTTAGACACTGTAGTGGTACAGTATATATATATATATATATATATATATATATATATCACGCAAAAAGGGGCACTTTCCTACACAGACCCTGACACATTCTCACACTTCGATTTATTACTTTATTTTTGTGACGGACATCGACACAAGCAAAGCCTCACACCTGTTCTTAGAAGACCATAAAACTTGTACTTGAAATAAAATCGTCTTCTATATAACATGGATTTTATAAGAGTATTTTAATTGTAGAGCCTCTAAAAACTGAGGACCCTGTCTTTAGCCTTGACTAACTCCACCAACTTCTGTAACTCAATATTAATTAGCAGCCATTGGCTTAGTCCACCATTCTACTTCTGCCCCCAGTGGCTAATTACTTACCACGTGCTGGTGAATGTTGAATCTGATGCATTATAACTCAGCGCCATGCATATTGTACCAATCTATCTCTCCATTTCTTGCCAATCATCCAGCATTGATTTGGATTCCCTGAAAACAGAAATAGAACAGAAGCACCTAAAGTTTAGTTGAAGATCAGAGACCTGGTACACCGCTTTCCTAGCCTTATAAGCAGTGGGTATTTATAACGCTATCTCACCAGTCTGTCACCGCCTCTTCCTCTAACACTTATGGATGCCATCCCTCTTCCACCTATGAGCTGCAAATAGAGGTTAGGCTTGTCGTTATTCAAACTCCTCTATGGTAGCATGACTTATGCAAAGAAAGCTAGAAAACTGCGAGTGAACAATCAACCACACAACATCAGAAACCCTTAGAGTACCAATATTGCGCTCCAAATGCCAGTTTCAACACCAACTATGTGTTTTACACCAGGGCCACTGGAATTATGTGGCATTTATGTGGCAGGAGAGGCCAAATTATGTGGCAAGGTTGAGTAAAGTATGTGGCTAGAAAAGGCAATTTATGCAGTGTAATGTGGCACATTTTGTAATTGTACTACTTTATTATTACAGAGTCTGGGCATTGTCTACTTCTCATTAGTACCAGTTTAACACCCAAATATAGCAATAAGCAACAGAAAGCAGTCCAGTTTTGCATAGGGCCTTCCGCTGCCCTGCAACACGTATCGCTGCATTTTTGAAACCTTTGAACTGTTTGAGGTTGAAACTATTTTTGGGGTTAAATTCTGCAGATTATGCAGCAGATGGTGGATTATGTGGCGGATTTGACAAATCTATAACTATGCCAAAACCACCGCAGCCACACAATCTCATGAATCCCATAGTTTCTGTTAATGGATGAGCTAGTTCACAATGAATTCCTTGTCCCTATTCTGAATGTTTCCATGGTTTATACTTGCTTACTGGTTTTGCCATAATGAATGCAGACTGTAGTGATTTAAGAAAGTAAAGGGTTCCTAAGGGTGCAAAGAATGTAAGGGTTCCTTGCTGTAATTTTTTAAGTAGTCCTGAGCCAGCGCACATGTGCTGCTCTGCGAGGCTTCTTGTGTTTACTCTGTGTGGGTCCGACTCCCCCACACATAGGATTGGCTTTTGCGTGTGTCTTTCAATAATGAAAGCACACAAATAGCTAAAGGCAGGTTGCATGTCCCACCTATTTTTTAATGTTCACTCCCACAGCGTTTTGCTCTCGGGAGCGAGCGGCGGAGCGCAGGGTGGCAGCTGCATTCCTCGTGGGTCAGGTTACTTTTTCCACACAACACACCGTGCTTTTGCTTTCGCTTGTTTCATCCTTTTAAAGCCCTGTCTACAGCGGAGCATCTCGCACACCCTCTGCAGACTTGTGCCAGTGTTGGGTGATTTGTGGTATCTGACTTGGGACATCAGTGAATTGGTAGAACACCAGTGGTATTTTAATCTGCTATACGTGACAATGCTCATTATGGGGCGGTTTGCGTAAAATTAAAAGTTTTATAAACACTTCAGGAAAAGTAAGGAGTGCTGATTAGAGAAGGGACCTGCACTTGCACAGACAGGTACAGGGGGTCTCTGGTGGAAACTAATAGGCGACGGCTTGTACATACTCTAACCTCAAAGTGTAAAACACCATTATTAAAGCGAACAAGAGGGGGTATACTGATTGAGTTTAAATGGCGTAGAGAAAGTGAATGTCGATGCAGCTCCGTTCAGAGGGTACAACAAGTCCCATTCTTAACTACTAACCTGCTGCTATGACCCTGCTGCACAACCGGACCCCCTGCGGACGTTGCCCTCCTGACCAAGGTACAGAAGTACGAATAACACACCAACTCCACCACAGACCTAACAAGGTAATCTCCCCACCCCCTACCTCTCTTGCAGTAGTGAAACCAACGGGGCACATTAGTGATGACGTCTGAGAACCGGAAAAGGGACTAACTAAGAACAAAATTGGTGGAGCTTCGTTGCTACTCTTGTACATGCTCATCTGGGCACGGTGCATTCATGTTGGGGTCAGGCTATCTGTCACAGGTAAAAATGAATTTGGTGCGCTCCGCTTTTATCTCACTACGAGGAGGCTGCGCGGTTGGCTTTGAGTTAGCGCAACAAATTGTGCAGTCTCTGACAAAAAGTTGGCTGCATATATGTGCCTTGGTCTTTATTCAGTTGTCAAAAACTAAATTTGATTTTAGACCACAGCACCTTTCGTTCTGATCCGTGTTGTTTTTAGAGCGCCCAATTTTCCCAGTTTCATCTTTGAATAATTCCCCTAGACCAGGTGTTTAGATTTGGCTTGATAGCACTTATGTCACCACAGTAAGTGTTCCTTTGTGATTCTAGCAAGCCACAATAAGTCAGCGGCTCATTGTATATTGTGGATTTAGAACAATGAAGATTACCGACAAGACACAAGTCCTAACAAGCATTTGAAATTCAATAGGTCTCACATCTGCAAGAGTTTAAGCTATTAGCATGACAATGCCTTTTATTTATGTTTTAAAAACCAACACTTAAATAAAAGGCATTGTCATTTACAATGCCAAAAGCTCAAACTCACCAAAATGAGAGACCTATTGCATTGCAAATGCTTGTCTTAAAGCAAGTATTTGTGGACCACCTGGACTCAACCCTAAGTTCTATGTGATGTACCCCTATTTCTCAGTCCAGAAATTCAATATCGCAACTCCCATCGCTTTCACCTACGCTTGATTGCATTTTCTGATCGTCCTTATGGTTTCTCTTTCATTTATTTGCGTAGCTCCTCATGGGTCACCTACACCTCTTTAGAAATCACCGCCTTTAGTACTGTGTTACTCATTGCCTTTCAGGTATGTCTCCAATATCTGCAGCACCAAAAAGGGCTTGGCCCCTCACTTCTTGGCTAACCGAGAAACCAGGGTTGTGAACTGTGCATCTGAACACAGTGGTACTCTAACATTACAACATACTCCCCAAATACAAAAAGAAAATGTATTTCTCCTAAGCAACTAGGCCAAGCTTCACTACTCCTGTGCTATAATCTGCAAGCCTACAAAGAAAGGGTTATCCCCTTTCTCACTGACATCCTAGATCTAGTCTAAGATGTGTTGGGCCATCTTAGACCATCCTAAGTTATTCAGGCCACATCACTCTATCAAAAATATATACAGTCTGTTTTTCACTGGTCAAACAGTGGCTTGTTTTTCACTGGTCATTGGCCAATCAGTGGCACACAAAAATTCACGATTCTTCCATCTGTTCATGGTACATTCTATGCTGGTACTGTTTTGACAGCTGCAAAGGATCCGCTTTGTTTTATGGTGGTTGGGACTTTTGCACAGGATTATAGTGGATTTTCTCAGACAAGACCCTTAGAATCGCATTGCTCCCATTGTTGTCTTTTGATTTGCGTGGCCTATGTCTCAGATGTAGAATACATTTTTTTAAACACAATTTTATTGAGATTTTCATAAAAGGTTGAATATATAATATTCACATTTGCATAAGAACATAAAATTATGTGTAGAGATGCATGTGACATAATATGATAACCAAATCGAAAATGTACATATATGCAATCATGTACAATGGTATCTTGCAGTACAGCAGTACATCTGACACAGGGAATAAAAGTTATTGCCGTAACTAAGCAGCTATCCTGTACAGTTCTAATATCTACTCAATACAATATAACCTACTACTCTCTCTTTAATCTTGTAATACCCCCATCCCCCACTTCTTTGTAGCTTCCTCACAACCTCTCAAAGGTCAGCCAATTTCCAAGGCAAGCATAGCCAGGTTGTGAGAAAGTGGCTCTATATGTACTGGACCAAAGTAAGGTACAGGGTGTATAGAGGCCACCAACCCCAGAGGTATAACAGAGGTCAAAGTCAGGGCTGAGGGGCTGACCTCACTCTCAAAAGTGGTAGCTTGGTCGAGCAGTAAGGCAGTACCAGAGGACAGTGTGAAGCATCTGTTGTACACACTCAGTCAGCAAAAGGTTTCACACACTCAAAGACTGAACTCCAGGCCAATGGCGTTTATATCAAAATATATAGTTGTTTTATTTTAAGAACCAACAGGTATCAAAATATACTTTTCTCAATTCTGAGTGATCTCAGGTGAGTACTTTGCAGAATGGTAATAACTTTGTAAACACAATAGGTACAGGGATTGCAGTAGGCAACACAATTCTAAACACAATCTAACATTGAGCTCAATGGGGTTTTTCTACATTGCAGCTGATTACTTTATAGATTACTATTGTAATTCCAGGACTGGATCCTAGATTCAGTCCTGGGGTCTAAGCTGAAAACAGTTTACTAAAAACGCTTTAGTTATTGCAATGATTTTTAAAGAATATAAAGGTATTTCAAAAGTTCACACTTTGAAACTTTTCTGTGAAAATCTAGCAATGTTATCCAATGGGAGAAAATTCAGGTTATAGGTAAAGTACGTTCTCGTTACTTTGTAATCCAGTACTGGGCCCTAGGTCCAGCACTGGCATCTCTACCTAAAACAGGTAAGTATTACGTTTTAGTAGTAGGTACGATTTTTAAGGAATATTCCAAGTTTTCAAAATTAGACACTTAAAAGAAATTTCATAGAAAAGCAGTCAATGGATTCCTATAGAGAAATTTCAGGTTACTTGTTTAAACAAGGTTAGGATTACTTCTGCGGTTCAGTACTGGGCTACAAGGTACAGTACAGGCTTCTCTTCTGATCACAGGTGAGTACTTCGGAATTCGGTATTTGGCTGATTTTATAGGAATATTTTAGAGTTTCAAAACTTCACACTGAATGTTTTTCGAGTCAAACCAGTCAATGTTATCCTATGGCAGGTAAGTGAGTTATCGGTTTCCCAGGTGAGTACTCGACCAGTGAAGTTAAGGTTCTGGGCATAGACTCAGGGGTCCTCCAGGGTCAGGTAGGTACAGTGGGTACACCCCCAGCGGCACAGGGGCAGCCGGGTGCAGAGGTAGTTAGGCCCAATGTTATCCAATGAGAGGCAGGGGGCCTTCGGTTGATGGCTGCTGGCTAGCAGGCCACGCAGCTGTGGGAGCTGGGCTCCTGGTCACTTGCTCAGGGCAAATGGGAAAGTAAGGTAAAAAGGGAACAAAGGCTGCAGACTCTGGGACGGTGATTCTTCAGGTGCGACCACCACTTCGAGAGGTAAGTTGGGATTTTGAAGAAGAGTAAGGTACCCCAAAGGAAGGCAGAGGGGGCTGCAGGGCGCCTGGTGCAGGGGTGTCTTTGGCCAACGGGAAATCTTACCCTCGGCTGGTCGCGGTTGGAGGGGTCCCTGGTTCTGAGGCTCCAGGCATCGTCTGGTTCATCGAGGAGGGTCTTTGGGCACTGGACCTCGGGTCCCAGTTGCCAGGGGCAAGTCCTTGTGGTCTTGGACCACTCGGGCACAGGCCGGGCTCGGCGGGTGCAGAGTGGGTTGGTCTGGTGCTTCTTGGCTGGCACCAGGGGTATGGTTGTTAAAGCAGGGCCTCTGCTTATGGAAGTCCCAGTCTTCAAGAGGGTCAAGGCAGGCAGGTCCTCCGGGGGTCCCAAGGTTGCTGTCTTCAGGAGTCGCCGTGATTAAGCAGGAGCAGGTTCCAGGATCGACAGGCCGGTAGAGCTGGGGCCAAGTCGGTGGGTGTTGTCCTGTTAGCTGCTGCACAGCGGGACTTCTTCTGCTTGATCTTCTTTCTTCTTTTCTTATCGGGATCTGAGGAAGGAAGGTTCAGGGAGCTCCTAAATACTGAATTTAGCGGTGTTACAGGTAGGGCAAGGGCAGGGACAAATAGGTCCCTGTCCTGGGGTGGGTACACCCCCTTGTCTGCTCCTCTCCTGTGGGAGGGGGCAGAAGCCTAGCTGTGATTGGGCAGGACTCTCCATCTTCAAGATGGCTGTAGCCCGGGGTCGTGCTTCACCTCGCCTATCCCACCTGAGGGGTGGGGTTGGCACAGGCTGGCACACCCCCCTTCCTGACGTAGGGTTTCCTGCCAGTCTTCCCGCCAGAGTGGGGGTCAGAACCGGTAGGGGCCAGTTGCTGGGTACAGCAATGGTCTGGAGAAGCTCACAGAGGCGGCAGGCCTTTGAAGCTTCCCCCTTCCCATCCTGGGGGAGGAGACCTAGCACCTCGCCCAGGATGTGCATTGTTGCAGGCCCCGGAGAGCAGGGGCTCTCCACCCAGGGGTCCAGCAACATGTCTGCTGTGGGGCTGCCTAGGCAGCCTCTCAGTCCAGACGTGAATTGTAGGTTACGTTTCAGGGGGCATCTAAGATGCCCTCTGGAAATTTTACATTAAATCTCACACTGGTATCAGTGAGGGTTTAATGTGCTGAGAAGTTTGATACCAAACTTCTCAGTCTGTAGTGGGGCCATCATGGTGCTGTGGAGTTCGTAATGTCGACCTCCCAGCACCATATACTATTAATGGCAGCATGGCACTTACAGTGCCCAGGAATGGCCCTTGGTACTGTAGTGGCACAGGGCTCATGCACCTGTGCCCACACCACTGGCTTAGGGCACCCAGCTAGAGGGGTGACTGAGGTATGCCAGGGCAGTGGGTCTTGTGGGCATGGCACACAGGGATGTGTGCCATGTCGACTCTTTGTTTAGTTTTGTACTGAGACACTCAGCCTGCAAAGGCAGGGTGTGGGTGTCAGGGTGCAGGGCCCCTAGGGTGGCACAATAAGTGCTTCAGTCCTTTTGGGTCTTCTCTGGTCACCATGCCCTGGGTACCTAGGGTACCATTTACTAGGGACTAACAGGTGGCCAGAGATGCCAATTGGGTTTTAGGTTCAACACAGTTTTAGGGAAGTGACACAGGCCAAGGATACCTGGTTGGCAGGAGCCCAGGGCACACTCAGTCAAAGCACATCAGCAGTTCAGCAAAAAGTGGGGGCATACCAATGCAAGAAAGATGGCACTTTCTCATACAGGTGGATTGTTAACTGTATCCAAACCTGTTATGCTAAAGCTAAATATAAAACCTTACTTTCTTTCCCTAGACCTCACTCCACCTTTAAAAACAGCGCCACTGTGACATTTTTGGGGGATATACCCATTGAGAACATTTGTAAATCTGCTACGTGAGCCAGTCCACACACATTCACAATGCATTATTCTGTGGACATTCTTACAAAGCAGCAAGCTGGATTTGGTAAAACTCTTCTTGGGACTCTTTTTCAGACCTCTGCCCCAAGCACTGGCTAGCCACTGCTTAGGGGAGTACTGCTTTGCAGTCGATGTAGAGCATGTGTATCAACAGCAACCCATGTTGCGAACAGATTCTTACCTACCCTGTAAGCATTTGTTTGTTGCATATGTTGCTGTAGATTTACATGCGCCCATCCTCTTCCCAGGAAGCCAGTGATTGCTACAGATATCTTTGACCTTTTCCATATTCCTCTCTTTTTTCACGCATGGTTACTATCTATCCTACAAACTACTCAATACCTAATCTCACTGCTGGGTGAAAATCAATGCAGTCGGTGACCATGCACATTCATGACCAAGAAAGAATCAGTTGAGACCTTGTGACTTGAAAGATTTCGTTCAAGAAAAACAAGTTGGCGAGTGCCTGAGCCCAACACTAGATGGCATTATTTACAACAAGGGGTGGTGATGGACAGAGTCTCTGAATTAAGCAGAGTACTCTCACCCAGTCAAGAGATCAGGGCTAGATCCAACACCGTTTTTTAGCTCATTGCACCATCCCAGTTTCAGAACCTGGCTGTATGCAAATTAGTCTGTCCCTGGCCCAGTGCATCATGGGAACAGGGCAGACCAGACTACAAAAGCCAATTCTTACACTGGGAAGGAAACAAGCTTCCGGGGACCGGTTTCTGCCATTTCAGGCGTCTTCGGCCCGGCTTGCTTGAATCCTGATGGTGCAATGAGCAAGGGACTCACATCTGAGTATACCCTTCCACGCTTAGGGTGGACAAAATTATTTACAACATTGGGCTTGGTAGTTTGGTCTGCCCTGTTCCCATGATGCACTGGGCCAGGGACAGACTAATTTGCATATAGCCAGGTTCTGAGCTGGGATGGGGCAGTGAGATAAATAACGGTGATGGATCAAGCCCTGATCTTTGGACTGGGTAAGAGTGGTCTGCTTAATTCAGACACTCTGTTCATCACCACCCCCTTTTCTGTATCGTTTTTGGCCACTATAGGTGTGGCAGGGTATACTCAGACATGAGTCCCTTTCTCACTGCTCCATCAGGATTCAAGCAAGCCGGGCCGAAGAGGCTGAAATGCCAGAAACCGGTCCCCGGTAGCTTGTCTCCTTTCTGGTGAAGAATTGGCTTGGTAGTTTGGTCTGCCCTGTTCCCATGATGCACTGGGCCAGGGACAGACTAATTTGCATATAGCCAGGTTCTGAGCTGGGATGGGGCAGTGAGATAAATAACGGTGATGGATCAAGCCCTGATCTTTGGACTGGGTAAGAGTGGTCTGCTTAATTCAGACACTCTGTTCATCACCACCCCCTTTTCTGTATCGTTTTTGGCCACTATAGGTGTGGCAGGGTATACTCAGACATGAGTCCCTTTCTCACTGCTCCATCAGGATTCAAGCAAGCCGGGCCGAAGAGGCTGAAATGCCAGAAACCGGTCCCCGGTAGCTTGTCTCCTTTCTGGTGAAGAATTGGCTTGGTAGTTTGGTCTGCCCTGTTCCCATGATGCACTGGGCCAGGGACAGACTAATTTGCATATAGCCAGGTTCTGAGCTGGGATGGGGCAGTGAGATAAATAACGGTGATGGATCAAGCCCTGATCTTTGGACTGGGTAAGAGTGGTCTGCTTAATTCAGACACTCTGTTCATCACCACCCCCTTTTCTGTATCGTTTTTGGCCACTATAGGTGTGGCAGGGTATACTCAGACATGAGTCCCTTTCTCACTGCTCCATCAGGATTCAAGCAAGCCGGGCCGAAGAGGCTGAAATGCCAGAAACCGGTCCCCGGTAGCTTGTCTCCTTTCTGGTGAAGAATTGGCTTGGTAGTTTGGTCTGCCCTGTTCCCATGATGCACTGGGCCAGGGACAGACTAATTTGCATATAGCCAGGTTCTGAGCTGGGATGGGGCAGTGAGATAAATAACGGTGATGGATCAAGCCCTGATCTTTGGACTGGGTAAGAGTGGTCTGCTTAATTCAGACACTCTGTTCATCACCACCCCCTTTTCTGTATCGTTTTTGGCCACTATAGGTGTGGCAGGGTATACTCAGACATGAGTCCCTTTCTCACTGCTCCATCAGGATTCAAGCAAGCCGGGCCGAAGAGGCTGAAATGCCAGAAACCGGTCCCCGGTAGCTTGTCTCCTTTCTGGTGAAGAATTGGCTTGGTAGTTTGGTCTGCCCTGTTCCCATGATGCACTGGGCCAGGGACAGACTAATTTGCATATAGCCAGGTTCTGAGCTGGGATGGGGCAGTGAGATAAATAACGGTGATGGATCAAGCCCTGATCTTTGGACTGGGTAAGAGTGGTCTGCTTAATTCAGACACTCTGTTCATCACCACCCCCTTTTCTGTATCGTTTTTGGCCACTATAGGTGTGGCAGGGTATACTCAGACATGAGTCCCTTTCTCACTGCTCCATCAGGATTCAAGCAAGCCGGGCCGAAGAGGCTGAAATGCCAGAAACCGGTCCCCGGTAGCTTGTCTCCTTTCTGGTGAAGAATTGGCTTGGTAGTTTGGTCTGCCCTGTTCCCATGATGCACTGGGCCAGGGACAGACTAATTTGCATATAGCCAGGTTCTGAGCTGGGATGGGGCAGTGAGATAAATAACGGTGATGGATCAAGCCCTGATCTTTGGACTGGGTAAGAGTGGTCTGCTTAATTCAGACACTCTGTTCATCACCACCCCCTTTTCTGTATCGTTTTTGGCCACTATAGGTGTGGCAGGGTATACTCAGACATGAGTCCCTTTCTCACTGCTCCATCAGGATTCAAGCAAGCCGGGCCGAAGAGGCTGAAATGCCAGAAACCGGTCCCCGGTAGCTTGTCTCCTTTCTGGTGAAGAATTGGCTTGGTAGTTTGGTCTGCCCTGTTCCCATGATGCACTGGGCCAGGGACAGACTAATTTGCATATAGCCAGGTTCTGAGCTGGGATGGGGCAGTGAGATAAATAACGGTGATGGATCAAGCCCTGATCTTTGGACTGGGTAAGAGTGGTCTGCTTAATTCAGACACTCTGTTCATCACCACCCCCTTTTCTGTATCGTTTTTGGCCACTATAGGTGTGGCAGGGTATACTCAGACATGAGTCCCTTTCTCACTGCTCCATCAGGATTCAAGCAAGCCGGGCCGAAGAGGCTGAAATGCCAGAAACCGGTCCCCGGTAGCTTGTCTCCTTTCTGGTGAAGAATTGGCTTGGTAGTTTGGTCTGCCCTGTTCCCATGATGCACTGGGCCAGGGACAGACTAATTTGCATATAGCCAGGTTCTGAGCTGGGATGGGGCAGTGAGATAAATAACGGTGATGGATCAAGCCCTGATCTTTGGACTGGGTAAGAGTGGTCTGCTTAATTCAGACACTCTGTTCATCACCACCCCCTTTTCTGTATCGTTTTTGGCCACTATAGGTGTGGCAGGGTATACTCAGACATGAGTCCCTTTCTCACTGCTCCATCAGGATTCAAGCAAGCCGGGCCGAAGAGGCTGAAATGCCAGAAACCGGTCCCCGGTAGCTTGTCTCCTTTCTGGTGAAGAATTGGCTTGGTAGTTTGGTCTGCCCTGTTCCCATGATGCACTGGGCCAGGGACAGACTAATTTGCATATAGCCAGGTTCTGAGCTGGGATGGGGCAGTGAGATAAATAACGGTGATGGATCAAGCCCTGATCTTTGGACTGGGTAAGAGTGGTCTGCTTAATTCAGACACTCTGTTCATCACCACCCCCTTTTCTGTATCGTTTTTGGCCACTATAGGTGTGGCAGGGTATACTCAGACATGAGTCCCTTTCTCACTGCTCCATCAGGATTCAAGCAAGCCGGGCCGAAGAGGCTGAAATGCCAGAAACCGGTCCCCGGTAGCTTGTCTCCTTTCTGGTGAAGAATTGGCTTGGTAGTTTGGTCTGCCCTGTTCCCATGATGCACTGGGCCAGGGACAGACTAATTTGCATATAGCCAGGTTCTGAGCTGGGATGGGGCAGTGAGATAAATAACGGTGATGGATCAAGCCCTGATCTTTGGACTGGGTAAGAGTGGTCTGCTTAATTCAGACACTCTGTTCATCACCACCCCCTTTTCTGTATCGTTTTTGGCCACTATAGGTGTGGCAGGGTATACTCAGACATGAGTCCCTTTCTCACTGCTCCATCAGGATTCAAGCAAGCCGGGCCGAAGAGGCTGAAATGCCAGAAACCGGTCCCCGGTAGCTTGTCTCCTTTCTGGTGAAGAATTGGCTTGGTAGTTTGGTCTGCCCTGTTCCCATGATGCACTGGGCCAGGGACAGACTAATTTGCATATAGCCAGGTTCTGAGCTGGGATGGGGCAGTGAGATAAATAACGGTGATGGATCAAGCCCTGATCTTTGGACTGGGTAAGAGTGGTCTGCTTAATTCAGACACTCTGTTCATCACCACCCCCTTTTCTGTATCGTTTTTGGCCACTATAGGTGTGGCAGGGTATACTCAGACATGAGTCCCTTTCTCACTGCTCCATCAGGATTCAAGCAAGCCGGGCCGAAGAGGCTGAAATGCCAGAAACCGGTCCCCGGTAGCTTGTCTCCTTTCTGGTGAAGAATTGGCTTGGTAGTTTGGTCTGCCCTGTTCCCATGATGCACTGGGCCAGGGACAGACTAATTTGCATATAGCCAGGTTCTGAGCTGGGATGGGGCAGTGAGATAAATAACGGTGATGGATCAAGCCCTGATCTTTGGACTGGGTAAGAGTGGTCTGCTTAATTCAGACACTCTGTTCATCACCACCCCCTTTTCTGTATCAACACTAGATGGCAGCAGTATGCAGAACTTGTGAATCTACATCACTCTATGCAACAAATAGATGGTTGCAGGTAAAGTAACATAATCCATATTTTGCACAAATGTCCTCAAAGCAGGTTTATAATTTACATGAAACAATCTGTTCTTAAAGAATGCCCATTGAGTTTGCTTCTAAATATTAGAATATACAGATATGAGAATGATGGTGCTGACTAAAATTTCATCTTTTTGAGACGAAGTTGCAGTGGTTTCTCCCTTCATATTGAACATTGTTAATAATAAAAGTAATGGCTTGACAAGTTTCCCACAATCATTGCTGTATGTGTTTTCACAGTGGATATCATAGATTGAAAGAAGATGCTGTGCCTACCATGTTTGATGCTCTTCCTAGGCCACTTAGAAGGAAGAATAAACTTCAGGGAAAGAAGACCAATGGATTAGCAAATGCCAGACCCAAAAGGTGGAATAAACAGTAAGTCTAAGTTGTCAATAACTCCATGAATCCCATTCTGTTGTAAGCAATTCTACAAGCACAAAATCTACCTGCCTTTGAGCAAACATTGATTGGTGTAGGAAATCAAATTGTTTAACTGCTCCAGGACCATGGCTTGTCACTAGGTGAAAAACAAATTAGATGGCTGTGTGCCATTTACGAGATTGAGAGCATTTAGATAATGTATGTTGGTCCACTGCATACATTTACTTGCTTCTTAGGATACCCACCCAGGGAATCACTTTAATTAGGATGTGCTCCTGTAATGTGCTAAACATCTCTGTAGCTGAACTTCAAATACTGGCGAGACTGATTCGATCATGCATTCAGCAGCATTGACCTAGCTTGATTACTGGGCTAAAAGGGTTTCCAGTTTCTTTTATCCTGCCAACAAAGTCTTTAAAATATACTTTTTGTGATGTAAATGTGGTTCTATAAGCTAGAATAGCCTTCCAGATGCTATGAATGTAAGTTTGTCTACAAAAAGAATATACTGTCATCCAAACTTAGCAAGAGCACACTTCTTCCTTGTAAATTTTCTATATAGGAGCCACCTTTTTCTGGAATTGCCTTGTTGCTTCGACACGGTTACCATCATAATCTGTGGTTGATTGCATTAAGGAAACAATCTTTATGTAGGTCTTGCCAATTTTATAATAAAATCAAGTACGAGACCAACATTCCAACTCCTAATTAGGGCCAACAGGCAAACCCATTTCTTTTGCTGTTAAGTTTGCACAGTTTTCTAATCACAGATAGGAAGGTTCAAGACCTTGTACATTGTCCACAAAGCCAGGTAAGGAAATTCATATACATACTGGAATAAGTGTTATTACTGCAGTGGTTTACAATACAGTTTAAGAAGGGCAAACTCTTTCTTTTAGATGTCTGCAGATGATAAAAAAATGGAAGCACTATATGGCTCTGAAGTTTATTGCCAGCTGAAATTATGCTATGAACAAAGTATTTACCTTTCATTCTATAAAGCAGTGTTAATATGCATTCTGCGAGTAGGCTGTCAATAATTCAATTCAAGATTGGAGTGACATTCAATATAGTGAGAAAAGGTGCCCATTGACACGGGTAAAGTGTTGTTTATACATAGGTGAGACAAACTTTATGTACAAAATTTACAAGAGAGAAATGAGCTAAAACTGGTCAGTATACCGAAGAGCACAGTGTCTCCGGTAGATGCACGGTTGCTTGCTAATTTATAACCAGTAGACCTGATGGAACTGAACCAAAAATCAACGTTGACGTTTCAACCCTGACGTAAGCATTATTTAAGAAAGCGTCATGACAGGTCTTCTTCAGGACAAGGTCTCCCCTGCACGTCAAGATTTCCCGGTTCCACCTCTTATTTACCGGCAGTCCAGCAGATTCCCTCAAGGCTGCTGGATGCTACTCAAGAGCATTGTATCACCAGGATCCAGCTCGGATTGAATGGACTAAATATTGAGGACTAAATTAATTATGTTCCTTTAGAGGGCGGATTGATTCCCACAGCGGCCATCCCCTACAGTAATCTAATTTACTTGCCTAGATTGAAACGGCTATTAACTCCAGATTAATTTTGAGATGCAATACATTTGGGAGTCTTCCTGAAGCTTCCAGATATCCGGCCAGTCTTTGATATCCCTCAAGACTGTTTTAGGAGAATTGTCCCCACAACTGGGCTGTCTTCCCCTTTCATCTTCCACCTTGTCCTGAAGAAGACCCGTCATGACTCTTTCTTAAATAATACTTACGTCAGGGTAGAAACGTGGATGTTGGTTTTTGGTTCAGTTCCATCAGGTCTCCTGGTTCTAAATTAGCAAGCAACCGTGTATCTACCTGAGAAGCTGTGCTATTCGTTATACTGACTAGTTTGAGCTAATTTCTCTCTTGTAAATTTTGTACATAAAGTTTGTCTCGCCTATGTATAAACGACCCTTATTTCACCCATGTCACTGAGCACCTTTTCTCACTATATTGAATGTTACTCCAATCTTGAATTGAATTATAGACCGCCTCATCGCAGAATGCATAATAACACTGCATTATAGAACGAAAAGTAAATACTTTGTTCATAGCATAAAATTGTCTGTCTTTTGGTGTTCTAACTTTGTTGCTAAAAACCAAAATATATGCTTTATGATTAAGCTCATAACTTTGAAGTAATGGTTCTTACCCGACAGAACCAACTGTAGCTTTTGAGATGGTAAGGCAAATGGGCATCAACTCCATTGTTAGAATTGTTTTTAGGTCTCGCGTCTTGTGTTGCAGTGCGCAGCATTGCTCGCGCAGCGTGAGACATTTAGCAGGAAAAAATGGGGTGTCAGAAGCTGACCTAGGAATGACCTATTGGTGTCTATTAAGCGCACCGGACGTCATGTTATTTCAATTATCGTGCCCAGACACTGGCGCAATAATTGAAACCACATGGCTCACAGTGGCGCGCGGGCTTGTTCTTTTTTTTTTTATTTTTATTTCTTTTGATCCATTTCTCAGGAAAGCAACTAAATAAAAGAAGCCGTGTTTTATTCGCCGCTACTTTCACACCTCCCAGGATAGTGATGTTTCTAAAACAAAGTCTACCTATTTTTATGTGATTGGCAGACGGTGAAATCGTAAAGCTTCACTGCAGACAACATTCGTAGCATATACATTGTCACCCATGGAGGTTGCTTTGGTCAGCCCCTGGCTTCCTTCCAGAATCACCTGTAGCAGATACCCAGACTGTGTCCATTCTTCGGAAGGCAGATCTGCTCTTTAAGTAAAGTCAACAGCAAGGGCTTTTCAGAATCTGCAGGAAGACAACAGCAACCGCAACAGGCACCACATTTCAGTGTTTTCAAGACCTGTCCTAAGTGAATGGGAGTAACCTTGATGACAGCAATGGGACTAGTGCTGATGACAATTAAAATAGCTCTGATGATACCAATGGGACTAATGCTCCTGACAACAATGAGAATAGCACTGATAACAATGGGACTAGTGCTGATGCCAACAATGAGAATGGCACTGATGATAACAATGGGACTAGTGCCGATGCCAACAATGAGAATAGCACTGATAACCATGGGACTAGTGCCCATGACATCAATGAGAATAGCGCTGATGATACCAATGGGACTAGTGCCGATGCCAACAATGAGAATAGCCCTGATGAGAACAATGGGACTAGTGCCCATGCCAACAATGAGAATAGCACTGATGATAACAATGAGACTATTGCTCCTGACAGCAATGAGAAAAGCATTGATAACCATGGGACTAGTGCCCATGACAACAATGAGAATAGCGCTGATGATCACAATGGGACTAGTGCCGATGCCAACAATGAGAATAGCACTGATGATACCAATGGGACTAGTGCTGATGCCAACAATGAGAATAGCACTGATAACCGTGGGACTAATGCCCATGACAACAATGAGACTAGAGCTGATGATACCAATGGGACTATTGCCGATGCCAACAATGAGAATAGCACTGATGATAACAATGTGACTAGTGCCGATGCCAACAATGAGAAAGGCACTGATAACAATGGGACTAGTGCTGATGCCAACAAAAAGAATAGCACTGATGATAACAATGACTATAGCTCTGATAACAGTGGGACTAGTGCTAACGAGAACAGTGAGAATAGCACTCATGACCACAATGAGACTAGTGCTGATGACAACACTAATGACAACTACGAAAATAGTGCTGATAACAATGAGACTAGTGCCGATGACAACGAGACTAGTGCCGATGACAACGAGACTAGTGCCGATGACAACAAGACTAGTGCCGATGACAACAATAAGAATAGCGCTGATGATAACAGGACTAGTGCAGATGGCAAAACTGCATGACTAAGAGACTGTTACTCAGGGTCTGCACTGCTCATTCATAGGAGACACTGTCCTAGACTCACATGCCTCTCATCAGTGTGCACACTGATCTTTAACCATATTCCTCCAACAGATTCTAGCACATTATTACAGGTTAATATGTTCCTTGTGAGGCCCCTTGACTCCTGCCATTGGGATTTTAGTTCTGCCACTATGTTGATTATAATTCCAGTGCTGGAGCATTGTGCTTTTGGTAACACAAAGCCATCTTGTGCTTTACCTGTACTTATTTGTTTTTGTGAGTAACGTAAAAAGAGCCAGTATGCGCTGTAGAAAGGGCTTTTCGGTAACAACAAGCATTTGCAATGCAATAGGTCTTGCATTTACGCGAGTTTGACCTATTGGTATTGTAAATGACAATGGCTTTTATTTATGTTTCAAAAACCAAAACACAAATAAAAGGCAATGTCATTTACAATAAAAATAGCCCAAACTCTCGCAAATGCGAAACCTATTGCATTGCAAATGCTTGTTGTTTTTTTTGCCGTCTGGTTCGGTCATGTTACCAATCGAGCTCAGGGTCGTCACATTCTGGTGTTTGTCATCTGACTTTGGCCTATCCTCTCCTGTTAGCACAGAAAAACGTTCTTCGTTCGGGCTCTCCAACCGGGCTTCTCTCTATGTCCCACGATGGGCATTGTGCCTCGTCTTCGGTTGGCGCTCTAGTTGTTCCCCTTCCTCCCAGTATTGAGGAGTAGCTGTAGGCATAGCCCTAGAGCCGGCCCTAATCACCCAATGTAAAAATGCCTAAACTAGGTTATGGATCTTAAAGCAACGCGGTGCCATTGCGACCATACCGAAAAAGCCAAACCGCTAGCAGGTAAGTCGGTGTTGACCGAGTAGCTCGGACAAGGCTTCCATTCGTGGCCTTCAACACTCCTGGGAAAAAAACAAAATAAATGCTTTTCTACTCTTCATCCTGACCACTCTTACTGCTTTTCTAAAGACCCTGCAACCCCCAGAGGTCCCTCCCCCAGAAATAGCATCCATCTCCTCAGAACACTCGGTAGTCATAAAAACAGAAGAGAGTTGAGCAACTCCTCTTAAAGGAGGACTAGTTTAAGCTCCCTCAGCAGTGGTCATCTTGAACTAGTCTGACTCAGAGGAAAGTATGCACTGGGATACTATGCTCTCTCGCTAGGGACTCCTAAATCACTACAAAGGTCAACTAAAATCCCATGCTCTTTCTGTCTAAGTGTAAATATTTAATACCTACAAAGGACTCTCACCCTATCGCTCAACTGTCCTATCAGTTATAGATAGATGAACAGCAACAGCTATTTGGGACCGGTCAGTTGCTTGTCACCTTATCCTCGCTGCGCTACTTTAACTGCACCTTCCCTTCACTCAGAACTAAATGCAACCCTTTACTCATATTAGAATAACCTCTGAGTAACCATAAACTCTGAACAACTAGTAGGGTTTCCAGGAAACCTAACTAAGATCCCCCTCCCTGGATCTTGTCACTGTCTTCTTGCCTTGAATGGAGCCTGCTCCTCAGAACTCACGCCGATACTTGAGCTCTGACTGAACTATTGTCGGCTCCTCCATCATGCTTCCTCGCAGGCTGTATTGGTGTGGATTGAAGGACTTTGTCGACTAAGAGCCAGCCCACCTTACATTCATAACTGACTCTCTTCATCATGTCCCCCATTATCATCTGAATTTGACTTCAATACTCATCATCAATCAGCCTTATTTCGCACTTCATAAAAATGCATAAAAGTACACACATAAAAATAGCATAAAAGATGCATTAACATTAGGCATACAATAGATACAAAATTTAAAAGCAGGTCCAAGCCGCGGTTAAACACTGTGCATAAGAGATAAATACACAAATACATTCATGGACTAGGAAAAAGACAGAATAAAACAGTTTAAACTGATCTCAAATTGCAAAAGATGTAGTGCATTAAACTTGATGGCATCTCATAGCTGCCAGTAAGAAGGAGGCTAGCGCAAAACAGACCAATGGGGTTTCTAGTGAGTAAAATAAAAAGAGAGCAGATGCTACAGACCTCGTTGAGAATTTCCTCAAGAGTGGAACAATGAAAGCCCTCCTCTCAGTTGTGTATATTGAACAAAAAAGGAGAAGGTGTGAAGTTGATTGGGCTGTCTGGTTGTCACAAGGACAGGGCGGTAATTTGTTTAGGGAAAAAATAGCCCAGCATTAACTGGATCAAATTAAATCTGAATCTAGTCAGAATGAAGCGATGCTGATTATTCTCCACAAACCGTAAGTTGAATGTAGGTGATTTGATATCTGTGGTATTGATTGATAAAACTTTACGGTTTGTTTCCCTTACTGATGCATTACTTCTATCTGAAAGAGCCACGTTAGTGATAGATTTCTTACCTTAGAATATCCCCAGGCGTCAGACTGGATCCGTAAAGTTTTTCATCAGCAGTAGTGCGGCTCCGCGTCGCTGGTGTCGTAAGCGCCGAGATGACGTCACGGAGACTACTTAGGCGCCATCAATGCACGCTGACGTCAGCTCTTTCTTTTTCCGCACCAGCAAGCGCAGATCCAGTTAGAGCACGTACCCTAGTCACTTTTTTACTAACTTTGAGACTTTTTGTCTACTGCTTTTTGAGTCTTTGACTCCTGGTGCTATGTAGGGATGCCTAGGTTTAAATCCTGCGGGGCCTGCCGCCGTACGATGTCGGTGGCCGACCCCCATGGTGTCTGTCTCTGCTGTCTGAAGCGCGACCATGACTCCTGGTCATGTTCCAACTGTCTAGCCATGGCTCCGAAGGCTTTGCGGGAGTGGTCCCGAAAGCTGCCGGAGGCCCGGCAGTCGTCTCCGCGCCGTTAGAGGTCCAGGGGTTGCTCGAGGGACCGACCGCTGACCCATCATCATCGCTCCCCGGGGTCCAAGTCTTCACCCTCGGAATTGGGTAAGAGACATCACAAGAAAAAGTCTAAGAAGCGCGTACGCTCTCCGTCCCTCCCCTGTTGGTCCTCTGACGCGGATGAGGGGGCCAGGGGTCCTTCCCCCACCGCTCCGTTGGAGCCGGAGAATCCCGCGGCCTACCCGCCCTACCCGGGTCCGTTGGTGACTCCGGCCCAGGTGCAAGAGTTTCTTGCCGCCATGGACTGCCTTTTCAGGCTTAGGGCTCCCGCTGTCCCTATTGAGGGCCCTTGCTTGCCACCAGCTCCGATGTCGGTGCCGCAAGGTCCTCTGCCTGCAGCTCCGCCTCGACGCCGCAGGGTCCTCCGCTGGCGCCTCAGGTCCCGGCACCATTTTCGGCACCAAAATGAGTTTAGTTCGCCCCACTTCCGCCCTTGCCCGAGTTTTTCGGGCAATTTTGCTCCGGCTTGGGACCATAATTGGGACATGGGGCTGGATCCACGCCGACTGGCGACGTCCCCGGTGCCGTTGGAGCATTTGTTTTCCCCTGTGCCTCCCCCACCGCTGAAGCCTGTGCCTTGGGCCGTGGAGGAGGGGGATGACTGGGAGGGGTCGAAGGACCCTCTTGCACGGCAGTGCGAGTCCGAACATGAGTGGGCGGGGTACTCCGAGGATGCAGGTGGCCTTGACCTCTCCTCTGAGCATGGGTTTGTGTCTCCTCCTGCTATCATGGAGGAAGGCGCCACATACACTGTGGTGCTCCGTAGGGCAGCTGAGGCTCTTGACCCTTGATCTGCCTACTGTTACCCTCAAGACGAAGCTCCTTACTGAAGTGCTTCAGCCGGCGGCAAGTTTTATGGAACCCCTGATTCCGTTCAATTAGGCCTTGACGGATGTTTTGATGGGCTCCTGGTCTAGGCAAGCCACAGGGGTTCCTGTGGATAAAAACGTGGCCAGGCGTCACCGCCCAGCACCCGGTGACCCTGCCTTTTTAACAAATCATTCAACACCGGAGAGCCTGGTCATTCAGGCCACCACTTCCCAAAGTGCATTCCCTACCGCACCTCCGGATAAGGAATCGAAAAAGCTGGAGCAGTTTGGCAAGAAGTTGTCTTCCTCTTCCAGCCTTGGGCTGCGGTCAGTCAACACCGCATGCCTCTTTGGCCGCTACTCTCACGCTGTGTGGGACACGGTGGCGCAAACTCTGCCCCAGTGCCCGGAGGATGTTTGGGCTGTACTTTCCCAAGCTGTTGCGATGGGGAAGGATGTCCCGAAGTTTGCCATTCGGTGTGGGTTGGACACCGCGGACTCTTTGGGGAGAGCCATCTCCACGACAGTGGCCTTGCGTCGCCACGCCTGACTGCAGTCCACAGGATTTTCGAGGGATGTCCAGAGTTCCCTCATGGACATGCCTTTTGATGGTACTCGCCTGTTTGGCGATAAGGCAGACAGTGCGCTGGAGCGTTTCAATGACTCTCGGGCAACAGCCAAGTCCTTGGGTCTCTCCACCACACACCCAGCCACGTCTACCTTTCGTGGCTACGGAAAGGGGCACCCCTACACGTTCCTTCAGCCAGAGGCCTGTACAGAACCAATCTCAGCGCGGGCGTGGTGGCAACCGTGGCGGCACAGGGGGCCAGCGTGCTCCTGCAGCATCCGCCTCAAAGCCTTCCTAGTCCAAGCTTTGGGGTGCGCCCCACGCCGGTGGGCGGCAGGATTCAACATCACCTCTCCACTGGCGCTCTGTCACTTCGGACAGGTGGGTGCTACAAATTGTCCCAAGGGGCTATTCTCTCCCCTTCGAGTCTGCCCCCCCCCCCCCCCCAGCCATGCCACCTCAGTTCCACATCATGTTGGGGGATTACTTTGCGCTTCTCAAACAGGAATCCCCGGCCCTCTTGGCCAAAGGGGCCATCAAGCACGTTCCTGGGCCAAGGGGGCCTGCGCCCCATCTTGGACCTCAGGAACGTCAATCGCTTCCTCCAGAAGGAGAAGTTCAAGATGTTGACTCCGGTCTTGGCTGCCCTCGACCCCGGAGACTGGATGGTTGCGTTGGACTTGGAAGATGCATATTTTCACATCCCTGTTGTGAGAAAGTGCCATCTTTCTTGCCTTGGTATGCCCCCACTTTTTTCTGAACTGCTGATGTGCTTAGACTGAGTGTGCCCTGGGTCTCTCCCAATCAGGTACCCAGGGCCTGTGTTCCTTCCCTAAACACTATGCTGAAACAAAATACCCAATTGGCATCTCTGGCCCCCTGTCAGCCCCTAATAAATGGTACTCTAGGTACCCAGGGCATGGTGGCCAGAGAAGACCCCTGAGGGCTGCAGCACTGATTGTGCCACCCTCAGGGGCCCTGTACCCTGGTACCCACACCCTGCCTTTGCAGGCTGAGTGCCTAAGTACAGAACTAAAACAAGAGTCAACATGGTACACATCCCTGTGTGCCATGTCCACAGAACCCACTGCCCTGGCATACCTTAGTCACCCCTCTAGCCGGGTGCCCTATGCCAGAGTTGAGGGCACAGGTGCATGAGCCCTGTGTCCCTACAGTACCCAGGACCATTCCTGGGCACTGTAAGTGCACTGATGCCATTTAAGAGTATATGGTGCTGGGAGGTTGTCATTACGAACTCCACAGCACCATAATGGCTACCCTGAAGACTGACAAGTTTGGTATTAAACTTCTCAGCACATTAAACCCGCACTGATGCCAGTATCGGATTTAATGTAACACGCACGAGAGGGCATCTCAGAGATGCCCTCCAAAACCCGAACCTACAATCCACATCTGGGCTGAGTGGCTGCAGAGGCTGCCACACTGCAGACATGTTGCTGGACCCCTGGGTGGAGAGCCCCCTGCTCTCCAGGGTCTGCAACAAAGCACCTCCTGTGCAAGGTGCTATGTCTCCTCCCCAAGGATGGACAGGGAGAAGCTTCAAAGGCATACCGCCTCCGAGAGCTTCCCCAGACCATTTGCTGTATCCAGCAACCAGCCCCCCACCAGTCCTACCCCCAATCTGACGGGAAGACTGGCGGGAAAAACCACGTCAGGAAGGGGGGGGTGCCAACCCGTGCCAACTCCACCCTTCAGGTGAAGGAGACGAGGTGGAGTACGACCCCGGGCTCCAGCCATCTTGTAGATGGGGAGTCCTGCCCAATCCCTACTAGGCTCCTACCCCCCTCCCACAGGAGAGGAGCAGGCTAGGGGGTGTACTCACCCCAGGACAGGGAGCCATTGGTCCCTGCCCTTGCCCTGCCTGTGACGCCCCTAAAATTAGAATTTAGGGGCTCCCTGAACCTTCCTTCCTCAGATCTCGATATCAAAAAGAAGAAAGAAGATCAAGACGAAGAAGACCCGCCGTGCAGCTGCTAACAACAGGACAACAACTAACTTGGCCCCAGCCGTACCGGCCTGTTAATCCTGGAACCTGCTCCTGCCTAAACCCGGCGACCTCCGCGGACAGCAACCTTGGGACACCCAGAGGACCTGCCTGCCTTGACACTCTCGACGATTTGAACTCCCATCAGCAGAGGTTCTGCTGCAACAACCCACCAGGTGCCCACCAGGAAGCTCCTGACCAGCCCACTCTGCACCAGCCGAGCCCGGGCCGGGCCAACCCGAACCAAGACCACGAGGACGTCCCCCCGGCGACTGGGACCCGAAGTCCAGTGCCCAAAGACTCTCCTCAATGAACCAGCCGACGCCTGCAGACTCAGAACCAGGGGCCACCCCAACCGCGACCAGCCGAGGGTAACTTTTCCGACACCCAAAGACACCCCTGCACCCGACACCCTACAGCCCCCTCTGCCTCCCTTTGGGGTACCCACCTGTGCTCCAACATCCCAACTTACCTCTCAAAATGCTGGTCGCCCCTGGAGAGTCACCATCCCCGAGCCTGCAGCCTTTATTCCTTTTTCAAGATCCTCATTGGATAACATTGAGCGCTTGACGGCTCAAAAGCACCCTGCACCCAGCCGCCCGAGTGCCGCTGGCTGTGATCTCTTTACCCTATCCTACTTCCCCCCCTTGCCCAGAGCAAGTGACCAGGAGCCCAGCTCCCAGAGCCGTGTGGCCTGCTAGCCAGCCGCCACCAACCGAAGGCCCCCTTTCCCTCATTGGATAACATTTGGCCTATCTACCTCTGCACCCGGCCGCCCCTGCGCCGCTGGGACTGAACGAACTGTACTCACCTGACCCTTGGGGACCCCTGAGTCTATGCCCAGAACCCTAACTTTACCAACCAAGTACTCACCTGGAAACCGGTAATTCACTTACCTGCCATTGGATAACATTGACCTATTTGTTACTCGAAAATTTTCTAGGTGTGAAGATTTGAAAACTGAAAGTATTCCTATAAAATCAGCCAAAGTCTGAATTCGAAAATACTCACCTGTGATCAGGAGAGAAGCCTGTACTGTACCTTTCCGCCCAGTACTGAACTGCAAAAGTAATCCCTAGCGGGGTTACTAGTAACCTGTATTTTCTCCATAGGAACCCATTATCTGCTTTTCTATGAAATTTCTACTTTTGAAAACTGCAAATGTTCTTTAAAAATCAAACGACATACTGAAACGCAATTACCTACCTGTTATGAGTTAAGCCCCCAGTGTCGGCCCTAGGAGACTAGTGCTGGGTTACAAAAGTAACGCGACCGTACTTTACCTGTAACCTCCTTGAATTGTGACCTAGCATCTGTGCAGGCCATATCTCCATAGTCTCCGAAAGGACGTGACTTTATTGCGATCCCAGTTGTGTGTCTATTACATTCCTTAGTCAGTTCTGCTATACCTAGGGATTGTCCTGAGCATGCAGCCCACCAACTTATTGAACACACTAGAGTCACCATTTGTTAGAGTGGGCTTTTCTTTAATAAGTCAAAAGTCGAGCCACATCTGGTCTGCTGACCAATAAGATATTCCACAGCCCACAATTGCTCAAAGAGGGAATACACACATTCATATATTTCAGCTCTTGGGCAAGGGACTTTGTATGCTGGGGACCAAAAAATGGAACAAGCAAGTATCCGAGAATGAAGCAGTTCCCCCAAGTTGGGCATGTTCCTAGGTAGAAGAATACAGTCGCTGAGCTACTACTGTTCATTAACAGACTGATTCCAGACACTGTTCTCCTTAACTGCAGCAAAATACATCTCACTTCCATCACTCACATCTACAGAACAAGTATGTTGTCTACGCATTTTCATATTTAGTTAAATACAGCTAAATTGCTCGCCGCGATGCAGGAAGGGTCACATGAGACGGCGTATTATCTTCATGTTACCGTGGTGTTCTGCCCCATATGGAAAAACACACGAGTTATTGGCATTTCCATTTCAATTTTTACTGCCTCGCCGCATCTTTCATGCTATAAGGTTAATGCTAAAACAAGCCTCTGTAGGGCTTAACACCCCATAATAGAAAATAGGAAAATATTTTCACTCGTTTCTTTAAGCTAAACCTTGACCGCACTGGTTACATGTCTTACCTAGTTCATTCTCCTTAAATGCCGGTAAACACTGAAGTAGCCGTACTCTCTCCCTCCTTCATGTTCATGTTATCTTAAAACAACGTAATGTCCTTCATCTTTGCTTCACGTTCTCAGTGCATTAACAACTGATGACCAAAGTAGATGTCTTGTTTGAATTCATTTCATTATCTTAATAAAATCTAAATGTACCTCATTATGCAGCCCGGTAAAGAGCCTAAGAATGCTTACATTAATACAATGAATAAAGCCACAGCTCTCAAATGTTACTGAATAACAGAAAAAAAGAACGAAAACGCTTGTGGACAACACAAAGAATGCATTCTACATCCTGAAGTCATTGATGTTAGCCTCCCATAAAGCGTGACACAAGGGACAAAAGATTTTTCCCTACTGTTCCATGAGTGTGCAATCTATTGATGATCCCATTATGAAAATGCACTTACATTATATATTTAACGAATGTAGACTAAATAATTTGTTTCATCTTTTGTTTTCAGACAAGTTGTAAGAGCTTCTCATGCAGATTCTGAAGAGTCAACGGAAGTGCTGTGTTTTGCTGAAGCTAGTTCACCCTCCCCTTCAGAATTTGCCAACTTCCATAGAGTTTACGCAGGAAACCTAAGCACTCCGGATGGGAACTCCGGGAAGAAGAGCACAGTGGTTACAATTGTCCCCCCAAATCATTTAGGTCCTACGTCGAAGGATGGTCACGAGGCGACATCTCTCACATGCAGTGTGCCAAACTCTGAACTCATACTAGATACACCATCTGCAGTTGATGATGATGACGATGATGTTTCAGTGACTCCCTCAGGCTTCGAAGCCGTTGTGCCCACAAGCAGCAGCTCGGCCCAGGAGTCTGAACCCCCCCGCCCGGTGTCTCCCTCCGTGTACATGTTGCGCCTCCCTCCTCCCCTTGGAGCCTACATTCAGAACGAGCACAGCTACCATGTAGGTAATGCCCTACTTTGGAAACGTCGAGCTGAGGCTGCACTGGACGCACTGGACAAAGCCCAGAGGCAGCTCCAAGCTTGCAAGCGCCGGGAGCAGCGTCTACGCATGAGAATCTGTGGGCTGCAGCAGGAACGCATTCGGGAGAAACGGGCCCAGACAGACGTGCGGGAGAAACTGAAGGAGCACCTTCAAGTCTTTGAACTACAGCTAATTAATGACTTTGAATGAGGTCACAGTTGATTACTTTGGAGAATTACTTATGATCCCCTGGTGCGTAAAGTCCTCTGAAGTGAATTCCAAGGGCCTTTGTGGTCTCTTCACTTTGACCATTTCTTGGTGCACACTAATCATTGGAGTAAGCTTATCATGAATGTATTTGGTATGTCTGTTATCTCCGAGGGATATTCGTGTTCAGCAGTGTGTTAAAGTTATGGCACTATGGGTATTCTTCTTCCT
Source organism: Lissotriton helveticus (assembly GCF_964261635.1). Taxonomy (NCBI): domain Eukaryota; kingdom Metazoa; phylum Chordata; class Amphibia; order Caudata; family Salamandridae; genus Lissotriton; species Lissotriton helveticus. The sequence continues at coordinate 1,451,176,385 of NC_136068.1, forward strand.
GTGTGTTCAAAGAACCCTCTGTGCTCTCAGCACTTGGATCTGTGTCACCATGCAGGCTCCTGCATTCTCCCTACTCTGAAGGAGACTTTTCCTCATGAACTATTCTCAGTGTGGGTGCAATACTCACTTTCCTTTCTAGGAGATCTTTAATGTATCGGTTTAAGCTTCAATAAATAGGGACACCATTGATAAGGATATCTACTTTTTAAATGTGAGTTTGGTTACTCTCACCAAATCAAATGGGGCAGTAATTTAGAGGAGAATGGACCACACCTTTCAAATCTTGGGATTTAGACCTAGACTTTGTAAATCATGTGCCTAAATCATGTGTTAGAGGTGAGGAGCAAGTCCTCTCAGTCGGTCTTCTTTTATTTAAAAACATAATAAATATGCCTGCTTTGGAAACATGCGAGTAGCTGTAGCTGCCTTCTGTGTCTGCCGTTTGGTTTAATAAGACACATAACATAGAAAGATAATAGCATAAAGCATGTTGAAACATTTCAGTGTCGCTACTTCATGGGTATTTAGTGCAGCCACGTTATCTAACTTCCAGAAAGCTATGGCACACACTCCAATACTACCAGCAGTTGCAGAGAAAGTTGTGAAGCTATGTGCAGTGTTCTTATTAGTTACCAGAATAATATATCAATAGCTTTTTGCCATGGGTACCATTCATAGGTTTTGAAATGACCTCTCTGTTTCAGCTGGAAGAGGCAGGATGGGAAATGCTCGACTTCTCAGACAAATTTCTGTGGCATTGATTGGCATTTAAGGGTAGCAATTTTGTTTAGCCTCTTAACGTTGAAATGTCTATAAAATGACTCTTTGCATCTACGTCCATTTTAGTTTCCCAATTGACCAGGAGTCTGTTGAGTAGAACACCACGTTTTTCGTCAAATTGTGTCACATGAGCTGATATTTAATTACTTGTACAACTCCCAATTTAGTACCAATGGCATACCTCCTTCCTGCATGGACCACTCAAAAACCACACAAGTTCATATGTGCTGTAAAAAGTTGTCTCTCTAGCAGAAGAGAAAAGTTTGAGCATTTCTTTTGTTTAGGTGTTGGTCTCCTGAGCCTAGTCTTGTACCTAATGTATAGCCTAGCACACACATTTAAATTGAAATGAGCACATTTTGATCTGTTTCTAGTCTTTTAAATACATTTGAATGTACAAATGTTGGTTTCACAGTGAGACCTCAGTGTACAAAGGTACTTGTGGTTAAAAACATTTATGATTAGAATGCCCCGGAAGGTTACTGGAAACAAATATCTAAATACTGAAATAGATGCAATGTGGAAAGGTGCAAATACCAAAATATACTGAGGACCAACTTCTGAATTACAAATGCTTCTGTTACTTGTCTAAGTTCAATTATACTCTTTCCAAATCTTTTCTATGGGTGTTCAGGTCCTGAGGGTTTTTTGTTAAAGGAATGCTTCTTTGCTTCTTAATTAGTGTTTGAACACAGGTGCTTGAAGCTTTTGATGAAGAGCAACTTCTCAATAGCTGAGATCTTGAGAAAATAGGAGTAAACCATAGAACATACATAAAGAGATTGCTTGCATGCAATATACTGATCTTAAATACATTGGAGGCCGGTACTTATCAGGGAGGAGCAGACAGACCGCAAATGCACACATAAACAGTGAGTTCGAGGCATGTGGGCTGCTGAATTTATATCTGTTGCATAGATTGCCGCCTAGTGTTGGGTCCGGATGAATGCACATTGTTGTCCTGGAAGAGTCTTCGAAGTATCACGAGATAGGTGGCTCCTCCCCTGGACTACAGTGCGCATGGGCATCGACTCCATCCCCAGATTGTTTTTTTCCGCCATTGGGTTCGGATGCTTATTTGATCACTCAAGTTCGGAATCAATAGAAACCTTTCTTTTTGGCCCAAAGGCCTTCACTATATCGTCGGTATTGTCTTGCGATCGGTGCCCAGTTCTGTTCCAGCTCAGTTCCCGAGTCGGACATCCAGAGGAGTCGCGTGGCTCTTCGGCGCTGAAGGCCTGGTCGACGGCAGAGACCTTATTCGACGAACCATCATGGAACAGAGCCCGTTCAAAAGGTGCCCTGTGTGCAACTCGAAGTATCCTCATATCGACGTCCGTGCCTGTCGCCGGATCACCATGAAGCCAACTGTATGGCTTGTTCTCGTTTCCGCTCCAAGAAGACGATTCGACTTAGGCGTGCAGCGCGCCAGGAGGCCCAGCAGACGACACCTGACCCGGTGAACATTTTCGATACCGAGGAGGAAGAGGCAGACGAGCAGGAAGATCAAGAGCCGATGTCCAATCCAGCAGCGGAGATCGACTCCAGCTACGACGCTGATGTTGAAATGCTCGATACTGAAGAAGTCGTCGACGAGGTAGGAGACGACGATGGGGCCTTTGGGGCCATGGAAGATAGCTCAAGCGAGGAGCTATGCCCAACCGCCGAAACAATTCATACGGCTCAGGTCGAGGGATCGCCACATGGCCTTACCCATGATCTTACACTGGGTTCTACAGCCTCGCCTCCAGGCCCGCATTGGACACTACTAACGAGCCACAAATGGTGAAATCGAAACCGAAAGAGAAAGCTTCGGGGTCTACACAACCGAAAGCACTAGAGGCGCCATCGAAACCGAAAGTGCGTGTTGCTTTGGTCGGCTCGAAGTCTTCTGAACTATCGGCGCCGACAAAGCTTTAAAAGGTTATCGACCCGGTGAGGTCGCTTAAGGGTGTTGAGCCGAAGACTGGGACACACCGAAAACACTGGTCAAGGTCGTCGACCCGAAGAAATCGGCGCCAAGGGCCGTCGACACAGACAAAGGACTCGGACCTCAAAAACTTGTCGATCCTGCGCGTCGGCCGGACAAGGCCAAAAGCAATACAACCCTCGAGTCCGCGCCTGGCGGGGGCTCGAAGGAGCCAGTCGAGTCGACGCAGCCGTCCGCCTCCTTCTCGAAGCAGGTGTTGGAATCGTTGAAACGCATTAAGGAGAAGGCTTCTGCTGTCGGTCCGAAGTATACTTCCACGCCGAAGCGTGCCACCAAGCCTCAAAAGTCGTCGGCGCCCATTCAGTTTACGCTGCCACCAAAAGTGGTGCCGAAGGCCTTCGCACCTAAGGCGGTCGTCGAGGCGTCCATGAAGGTGTCCACGGGGCCGAAGCCTACACCTGCAGTTGTGGGCACAAAGCATCGACAACCCCTGCTTGAGGAGCAGGCGGAACAATTCATCGACGCCGACACGGGTAAACTTTCTATTTACAAACGAAAGATCACCCCGGCACAGCCTATGGAGTCCTACACAATTCCATTAAAGAAGGAGGATTCCACGGCTTCACCCGTTCTTGTCGAACTGATAGCTCCACGTGGACAGGACACTGCTCCTATCTCGCCCACTTACTCAGATGTGGAGGCTGGGGAAGGTGACTATGATGAGTACAACTACCCTGCTGACACTGATCCGGAGGATCAACATGACACATGGGCAGATGCTGCTGACCCAGGAGATCCAGACACTCAGGTGTATAACGTGAAAACATCGCCTACTGAGGACTCAGCGGCATTTAATGCGCTTATCAAAAGGGCAGCTAAAAATCATGATGTTCAGCTCCATGCTGACCCTATTGAGGTGGATTTTTTGTTTGACACCTTTTCCACCTCTGAGAGGACCGTAAAGACTCTGCCAATGTTAAAGGGTGTCCTAAAACATGCTGGAGACATTTTTAAAGAGCCCACAAGGGCCAGGGTTATAAACCCCAGGATTGAGAAGAAGTACAAGCCAGCGCTTGGGGACCCTACCTACATCAAGGGCCAGTTGCCGTTGAACTCTCTGGTTGTTTCCAATGCCCGGAAGAGGGCAAACTCACAAACTACTGGTGATGCTCCTCCCCCTGACCAGGAATCTAAAGTGCTAGAAGCATCAGGGAAAAGGGTGGTGGCTCAAGCGGCAAATATCTGGCGCATTTCAAACACTCAGGCACTCTTAGCCAGATATGACAGGGCACATTACGATACACTTGAGACCCTGTTACAACACTTGCCAGATGAATATAAAGAGGCAGCATAGATGCTCATACAGGAAGGAAAGCTCATCTCAAATGCTTCTATTAAGTGCGCACTGGACGCAGCAGACACCGCGGCCAGGGCCATTAATACCAGTGTGATGTTACGGCGGCAGGCCTGGCTGAGAATCTCCGGGTTCAAGCCGGAGATACAAACCACCATCCTAAATCAGCCTGTAAACCCTGATCACTTATTTGGACCTGAGGTGGACACCACCCTAGAAAAAATCAAAAAGGACACTGAAACTGCGAAGTCTATGGGGGCTCTCCAGTCGCAGCAGTTCAGGGGTGGTTCTTTTCGTCGCTCAGGCAATAGAGGTGTTTGCAGAGGCCAGATGTCCCAGCAAACACAGTACAATAAGGGTGGCGCGCAAAACACGTACACCAAACAAAGTAGAGGTGGCTATCGCGGAAACAGCGCCAAAGGCAGAGGTCGTGGAAACAACAGCTCCCGATCCTCCTCCGCCAACAAACAGTGACGCGTTGTCACTGCCCCCCGACCATACAACACCTGTCGGGGGAGACTCCAACAGTTCCTGCCGGTCTGGAAATCCATCACCACAGACAGGTGGGTCATAAAGCTTATCCAGTACGGTTATTGTCTGAATTAACATCCACTCCACCCAACATACCCCCAAAACACCGTCCTATGTCCACAGAGCCTTTGCACTTATTGCAGCAGGAGGTACTCGTCATGTTGCAAAAAGGGGCGATCGAGCTCGTGCCGGTGGAAGAAACAGGCACATGAGTGTACTCCCTGTACTTCTTAATCCCAAAAAAGGACGGGTCCCTCAGACCCATACTGGACCTCAGACCCCTAAACCAGTACATTCTATCAGAACACTTTCACATGCTAACACTGCAGCAGGTTCTTCCGTTGCTCAATCAGGGAGATTTCCTCGCCACATTAGATCTAAAGGATGCATATTTTCACGTTCCGCTACATCCGTCACACAGAAAATACCTCAGATTCACCATTCAGAATCAGCATTACCAATTCAAAGTCCTCCCTTTCGGAGTAACCACAGCGCCCAGGGTGTTCACAAAGTGCCTAGCGACAGTGGCTGCACACCTCAGGAGACAACACGTTCACGTCTACCCTTATCTGGAAGACTGCACCGCTAACATGTCCCACACCATTCACCTTCTTCACG